>NW_027176395.1:6756395-6941395 GCF_023349555.1 Cebidichthys violaceus | reverse complement strand
GATCAGCTGCCGTCGTCATGTCTCTTAAAACATATTTCCTCGTTCCTCTCTCCTCGCATAGTTTCCTCCATGCATCCCTGGTGGGAGGGACTAAGATGCAAGGAAAGGACCGAAATGAGGGAAACGGGGATGCAATTAAGAGACTTGGGATGTACCCACAGACACATGAGAGAAAGCCTAATCGTGACAGGCCCCTTTGGAAAGGGTCAGTGAAGGTTCAGTTCGTCCAAATTACTTAAATTGTCTGCTGAGATTTGAGATTTTTACTTTGAACCCAGTTTTTAAAGGAAAATACTCTGGTAGAAAGTAATTGGAGAGAAAAGCGTTCCCTGCAAGGTCTGTAGATTATGCAGCGTAACAGGAACTGTGATAAGTAATTACTTATGCTTAAAGTAATGTAAGTAAAATGCAAGACTCTCCCAAGGGTCAAAAGTTTTAGACACCAAATCACGGCATGGATTTTCCTATGGTTTCTTAATGTGGTATTTTGGAGGGGTTTTGGATCATTTTAATCAATTCTTGAATTGTCAAAAATCCTTAAATGTATCACCCAACCTGTGCAACAAATGGTATTAACCCAAAAATGGCAACTTATGAGACATAAATGAGCATAGCAATGGCCATCATACACTTTCATCATAATGTTATTGCTCTTTTAAACATTCACAATTTATTTTATTTAATCAATTTATTTATTTATTATTCTGATTTAAAACTAGAACGACTTGACACGAAGTGTTGCGCGGCATCTCAAAGTAATCGTCAGGTTCCCGGCTTTCAGATGATGTACACCACTTCTGTGTTGACCTGCTCTCTCCCCAAAAGGATTTCAAGCAAATTGTAATTAAAGCCTACATGGGTTTTTGAAAGGTTTGTTTTAATTGTTTTATGGTTTGGTTTCATGTAATGCATAACATTGGAACAAAGTTCATTGCAGTAAACATTTTGATTATTTGTACATATATTAATAAAATTACATATCTGGTTTTGCACGTTTGTTATACGTAGAAATGCTTATCAATATTGGAGGGCATTGCTCTGTGTCTGCTGAATGTGTAGGCAACTTGTTAGCTCAAACATTTGCCATAACTTTATGAGGTAATTATTTGTCAATGTTGTGTTCACAGCTTGTTTTGCTGCCAAGTGGCCAAATCATTCTAATATGCATTTAAAAGAAAAAAAGCTCACACATTTCCAGCCTGATCTCATTATACTGAGCGAAATTACATTGTCAATTACTTTTTTGACATATTTCAAATCAATTGCCATGTAAGTCCATGTAGGGACTTTTTTCAAGTGCCATCTTCATTTTTTGTAATTCCATCCCCCTCCACTGTGTTGACAGAAATCACTGGTATCTCAAAAGCTGGGGAGATGGTATGAAAGCTTTCTAACCTACCTTGTAATACATCAAATTTATATGTAATAAAGTTCCATACAGTTGTAGCTTAATAGGGCTTTACCGACGCTCCAAACCGTAAAGCCTTTATCTTGTGTCTTAAAGCAAGGTAGTAGACAGCCATATAAAATGAGTTGGTGAACATTAGAATTAAAAAGACTGGCATTTCCAACCGAAGCATTACTTCTTGACGCTCAAGCGCACCAATCTGCCTCAGTCTGGACCTTTTTCCCTTACAAATTTTAATAGCTTACCCCCGAGGCACCTTTTTAAATTTGGAACCGGACTATTATTTGAAAATTATGTCTATTAAAAATGACAGTCTGTTCAATGGCTGTGTCACAAAATGAACGCTGTACGGGAGCTGAAACACAGAGCGTTCATGAGCAAGACGTCATTTTAAGGGCACTTGTGAACTGTTTTCTCTCGGCTAGATTGGTGCCAACACCGTTTCCCATACCACATCTCCCTTTTTCAGAAGGTTGATGAAATGTACTGAGATGTTAATGCCCTTTAAAGTGCTGAATTGTGGTGAGTGTCAATCAATAGCTCCACATTGCAGTCCAGACCAATTAAACTTGCTCCATCTTGCTGACATTACATTGAGAATCATACTCTCTGTGTTCCCCAGGTGACATTTCAAAGTAAAACCACTTCCCCCTGTCAAGAGTTATGGTGAAGGTATCACATGTAGCCAACAGCAGATCAAAACATTTCCATCTCCATGCTGCTCTACACAGTTCGCTACCTCACTGTTTTATTCAACTGTGTTCTCTTTGTTTATTATGGTGTAGTAATATGGAAAGCATTTTTTTCCCCCCCGTCTCTTAGCTAAATAGCAATGTTTATTTATAGATTTCACATGAACTGAATGGCTTGCCCGTATGCAATTATCTCAGCCCCCACAGGCTATTGTAAAACACTAAATGATTTCTAAATTGTGTTCTATTTACAAGGGAGCATTTATCATGTTAAAAAGATTCCTCCCCTCCACTCTTCCCCAATATAATGTATATTTTGAGTTGAGGCGTTCTCTTACAATGATGTCTCCTTCACTTCCTATCTCCTCAGCCAAAAAATTTACAATGCTTCCCATGAGCATGCCACGAGTAGCTGTTTCATGAAAAGATGGTTTGCCTTCTGTGAGCAGATGTCCGGCTGCATTTCCATTACGGACCCCGGTGGGCCTCTGACACCTTCTTTGTCAATGTCCTTTTCTCCCAAACCCTGGGTTTCTATAAAGGACAGACTCCTCACTTCTGCTTCCCAGTGAAGGTTATTCACTGTTTTTATGTGGCAGTTATTCACAGAGTCAGTGATTCAGCAAAAATGATGGAATAAAATGGTAGTAACTTACAACGCCTTTCAGCTCTGGACAAAATACTTCCCCCGGTGCCATAATATTAAAGGTTAACTTTGATCATGTCATCTTCAGACTTCCCACCAGCACAGCCGCCGCCTGAATCCCACAACACACCCTGTTTTTATGAAGATGTCAACAGTCATCCAAGTAATCATTTACTACTGGGTGTCTGCACACCTCCTTGCTGGAAGACAAGGGATTCAGAAATGGAGTCATTAGAAGATGAAGAGCTTACCTTTCTCAGGGTGACAGGGTAGCCTTTGAGGGGGACAGTCCCATCCGTCATTGTTCACGTCCAGAATATTGTAACCTCAAACAGGTGTTATGGAGAGAAACAGTAGCAGTATATCTTCAGATGCTAGTGTTTGCACTGGCTGTCTGCATGCTTTTATTCAGCATTAATTGCTTACATTGTACATTTGTTTTTTCATCCTCAGTTTAGCTGCTTTATGTCTAGACCTGTTCTGATTTCACATCTTTTCAACTTCATTGGTATTTTTATGAATACTTTTAACATCTGGTCAAGTGGCAGAATATATGAAAATCAGCAATTTGGCTAACATTGGCACATTAACGATTTTTTTTTAAATTTATTTAAACCTTTATTTAACCAGGAAAGTACCATTGAGATTAAAAATCTCTTTTTCAAGGGAGACCTGGTCAAGACAGGCAGCAACATCAGAAACACATAGTTACAGACAGAAAATACAGAACAAGACAAGTTAAAAGAAACTAAAAGTTAAGAGACAATGACGAATCCAAGTTAATTAAAAAAAAAATTTGGGAACCTGCCTGTATTTCTTTCATTTTAGATTTAAAAGCAGTAAGTGATATCAGTTCTTTGAGTTTTAAATCATTCTGCAACATATTCCACGATGAGGGTGCGGAGTACACAAAAGCCCTTTTACCCATTTCTGTTCTGGCATTTGGGACAGTGAGCATAAAGAAGTCCTGAGAACGCAAAGAGTATTGTCTGACACGTTTCTGCATGATGAAGACACACAGGTAGTTTGGGAGCAGACCAAGGATTGCCTTATAAATGAAGGTGTACCAATGACAGAGCCTACGGGTGGCCAAAGCGGGCCATCCTACCCGAGAGTATAACTCACAGTGGTGAGTCAGAGCTTTACAATTGGTAATGAACCGCAGTGAAGCATGGTAAGCTGTGTCCACCATACGAAGACAGTTAATAGAGGCATGCATATAAAGAAGATCACCATAGTCCAACACAGGTAAAAAAGTAGCAGCGAGTCGCTTTTTTACATTAGTTGAAAAGCACAGCTTATTTCGAAAATAAAAACCCAGTTTTAACCTCAACTTTTTCACCAGGTACTGCACATGTGGCTGAAAAGTGAGGGAGTCATCAATCAAAATACCCAGATATTTATAAGAGTGAACAACCTCTACTTCACTTCCTTCAAGAGTGATCACCGAAGGGATATTCTGTGGCCTACTCCGACAGTTTGAAAACAACATAAGTTTTGTCTTACAATGTGTTGATTAATGCACATTGTCCCCTGTAAAATTAGAAAGAACGGTAGTAGTTTGGCAGAAACTGAACACATGGGCTGCAGACTTGAGACTTGATAACTGTAAGTCTTGATTACATAATGACTTGACTTGAGACAGAGGCCTTGTATGGCCTAAACATGGTCTCAGTTATAAAAATAAGTGATAATAGTAAACTGAACTTAAAGCTTTGATAGGGAAATCTAATTACATGTCACCATTCGGAAACTTGAAAGACTTGCAACTTAAACATAAATGTGCTTATCAAGACTCCTGAGAGTTGACTTGGACATATCTCAAATTGACTTGAAACTTGACTTGGACATCTCTTGAAACACAACGTGCACTTATATTGGATAAGTAGACTTATTTGAATGACTTGAGACTTCACTTTGTCTTATCTTGGATGACTTGACACTTGACTGAATTATAAATGTTTTTTGGTCTTGAGCTGTATTTATGGCGAAATACTATTGACTTGACGTGGACATCGAAAATGATTTAAGACGTGGATGCCTCTCAAATGACGTGAGACTTAACTTGGACTCATCTGGAATAAGTTGAGACTTTGCTTGGACTTATCTTGGATAGCCTACCTTAAGACTTGAATTTGACTTATCTTGGGTACCTTGAGACTGGGTCTCATCTCACATGTCTTGACACTTGACCTGAACAAATCACGAATGACTTTAGGCTTGACTTGGATTTATCTTGCATACCTTGAGACTCGACCTGGTCTTATCTTGAATGTCTAGAAAAGTGATCGAAACAAATTACTTTAAGATTGACTTTAATTCACCTTGAATGACTGGAGACTTGATTTGGTCTCATGTTGGATACTTTGACACTTGACTTTTATTTATCTTTGATATTATGAACAACTTTATACTTAATATACGATTAGGATTTATCTTGGAATCCTTAAGACTTGACTTGATCTTATCTCGAATATAATAATAATAATACTTTCATTTTATATAGTGCTTTTCTAAGTACTCAAAGACACTTTACATAGGGCAGAGACAAACAGAACAAACAAAAGAAAAAAGAGAGACAGAGGAGCAAACAAAACAAACAACATTTTGGTAAAAAAGAAAACTGGAGAAGCTGTGTGGAATGAGTCATGTAGTGGAGGGTAGGGTGCAGGGGTTAGCAGGTGAAGGCAATTTTGAAGAGGTGGGCTTTGAGGGCTTGTTTGAATGATGATAGGGAAGGAGCCTCACAGATGTGGATTGGGAGGGTGTTCAGCAGCTGAGAAGGCCCTGTCACCCCAGGTCCGGCGCTTGGTCCTGATGGTCTTCAGAGTGTTTGCACCGGCGGACCTGAGGCAACGGGCTGGGGCATAGAGGGAGAGGAGATCTGAAAGGTAGGGAGGGGCCAGGTTGTTTAGGGCTTTGTAGGTGGTAAGTAATACACTGCCTGGCCAAAAAAAAAGTCGCCACCTGGATTTAACTAAGCAAATAGGTAGGAGCCTCCTATTGGATAATTACTGCATGGGCGATTATCTTTCAGCTGGCAAGTTATTTAACCCCAACTGGTGCAATGAGTTGCTTCTCATTTCTTAAACAACCATGTCGAAAGACACATCCCGTGGTCGTGGAAAAGATGTTAGTCTGTTTGAGAAGGGTCAACTCATTGGCATGCATCAAGCAGAGAAAACATCTAAGGAGATTGCAGAAACTACTAAAATTGGGTTAAGAACTGTCCAACGCATTATTAAAAACTGGAAGGATAATGGGGACCCATCGTCTTCGAGGAAGAATTGTGGCCGGAAAAAAATCCTGATTGATCGTGATCGGCAATCACTTAAACGCTTGGTGAAATCAAATCGAAGAAAAACAACAGTAGAACTCAGGGCTATGTTTAATAGTGAAAGTAAGAGCATTTCCACACGCACAATGCGAAGGGAACTCAAGTGATTGGGACTGAACAGCTGTGTAGCCTTAAGAAAACCACTACCGGAAAAATAGGCTTCAATTTGCTTGGGAGCATAAAGATTGGACTCTGGAGCAATGGAAGAAGGTCATGTGGTCTGATGAGTCCAGATTTACCCTGTTCCAGAGTGATGGCCGCATCAGGGTAAGAAGAGAGGCAGATGAAGTGATGCACCCATCATGCCTAGTGCCTACTGTACAAGCCTGTGGGGGCAGTGCTATGATCTGGGGTTGCTGCAGTTGGTCAGGTCTAGGTTCAGCAACAGTATGTGCTCAAAGAATGAGGTCGGCTGACTACCTGAATATACTGAATGACCAGGTTATTCCATCAATGGATTTTCTCTTCCCTGATGGCACGGGCATATTCCAAGATGACAATGCCAGGATTCATCGGGCTCAAATTGTGAAAGAGTGGTTCAGGGAGCATGAGACATCACTTTCACACATGGATTGGCCACCACAGAGTCCAGACCTTAACCCCATTGAGAATCTTTGGGATGTGCTGGAGAAGGCTTTGCGCAGTGGTCAGACTCTACCATCATCAATACAAGATCTTGGTGAGAAATTAATGCAACACTGGATGGAAATAAATCTTGTGACATTGCAGAAGCTTATCGAAACAATGCCACAGCGAATGCGTGCCGTAATCAAAGTTAAAGGCGGTCCAACGAAATATTAGAGTGTGACCTTTTTTTTTGGTGGCGACTTTTTTTTTGGCCAGGCAGTGCATTTTAAAGTCTATTCTGTATTTCACCAGTGGAGGTTGCGAAGGACCAGGGTAATGTGTTCATAGCGGTGGGCGGAGGTGAACAGTTGAGCGCCAGAGTTCTGAACATATTGGAGTTTGAGGATTTTTTTGGGAGAGCCATAGAGGATGCTGTTGCAGTAGTCGAGTCTGGAGGTTATGAGAGCATGGATGAGAATTTTGGTGGTGGCAGAGGACAGAGAGGGCCGGAGGCGTGCTATGTTCCTGAGGTGAAAGAAGGCAGTTTTGGTGACGTGGTTGGCGTGGGGTAGGAAAGAGAGGGTGGGGTCAAGGATGATACTAAGGTTGCAGACCTGGGTTGATGATTTGTCCAAGGGGAAGGATGTAAATGATAAAGAGGGGACCAAGCACAGAACCTTGGGGGACACCGTGGGTGACAGGGGAGGTGAAGGATTTACAGTTGTTTATTGCAATGAATTGATGTCAGTCTGAGAGATATGAGGTGAACCAGGAGAGGGCAGTGCCAGTTACGCCAAGGGAGTACTGGAGACGTGAGCCAGCTGGTTGTGTATTGCGATGATTTTGTCGTTGAAGAAGGATAGAAATGAGGAGGTGGAGATGGTGTCCATGGGCTTGAGGAGTTTGTTGATGGTGGAGAAAAGCGTTTTGGGATTGTTGGAGCCAGATTGGATGATGGAGGAGTAGTGAGAGGAGCGAGCTGTGTTGAGGGCATCTTTGTATTGTTGTTGGTGGAGTTTGAAGGCATCAAGGTGAACAGTGAGTCCAGTTTTGTTGGCAAGATGTTCCAGTTGACGGCCCTGCACTTTGAGGTGGCGAAGTTGGTCAGTGTACCAGGGGGAGGAGTGGGTGAAGGAGACGAGTTTGGATTTTTTGGGGGCAATGACGTCAAGACAGGAGGAGAATGACTCAACACTTGACCTGAACCAATCACAAATTACTTCAGGCTTGACTTGGACTTTTAGGAATGACTGGAGACTTGCTTATCTCAAATCACTTTCGACTTGACTTTTCTTAAATGACTGGAGACTTGACTTGAATCTGCCTTAAAAAAAAAGCTTAAATCATCATTAACTCACAATCGCACCACCACTACCAGATGCTGCTATGAATCATCAGGGATAAGTAAATCCCAGCAATTGTATGGGATCCAGATACTCCTCAATATTCTACACGATAATATCTAAATGTCTGGTTTAGTATTCTATCCAAGTATTATGACTCAATTTAAGATGCTCACACTGCCAATGTAACACTTAATATCTCAATTACTACACTGAGTTAGTGCCAGCAATCCCTCTGAACTAAAACTGACTGCAAAACCTCATTCCTATGCTGAAGAAGATATACATTCTGTTTCATTCATAATTCATTCCAACAAGATGTGCTTGCAGATTCCTTTTACCGCTGAACATACTGTACTTGAAGCAGATTTCATTAATTTGCTCTTTTTGTTTATCCTTTCAGCTACTTGCAGACCAGCACCTTATGAGCCACAAGATGAAGACTTCTCTTACATTGATATTACACAGAGAGATGTCAGCTGTAACTTATGAAAATGTTTAGTTTTACACATTTTCAACCCATCTATTGAAACCTCAGGAGATATTGTACATTGCATTTTGCTAACATGAACAACTTCCACTCCACTACATTTTTATTGGATTTCTATTTTACTGAACTTCAATGACTCTCTGCACAAATCACATTCCTTTAGTGTTCTGCTTGTGAACTATACTCTACCAAAGACGTAATACTCAGGACAATCATGCTGCATCTCTTGTGGCTCATGTGTATCTCATACAATACGTTCAGGTTAACTGGAAAATGGACAACATGCAATTACCTGCTTTTACTGTGCATTAAAATGAATAGGTCTCAGCCACTGTGTATATCAAACACCACTCACAGCCTTGAAAAAGAAAGTTCTATTATGTAAGTTATCAATCAGACTTGGAACACTTTAACTTACTATGGAGGAAGAAATATGATATTCCTCTTTCAAATCACATTGAATTCATAAAGTTCTTCATCTGTTTTTTTGCTGAACAGCAATGTGGCTATGTGGACCTATAGTAAGCTCTCCAGCAAAACAAAGGGAAGAGGTATCAGTCTATACACTAATTATGGCTGGTTTGGTGATGTGTCAGTCATTCTGTATTGTTCTCCTGATTTGGAATTTTTTTTTCATCAATTGCAATCACTTCTAAGCCATGAACTCCCCAGATACAGACAACCACACGCAAATTCTTGGAAATGTAACACCCTCATAGCTATATAGTATTATAGGTGTAGTAGTTGTTATGGTCTGGCTCAAAACCATAACAAATGTCACGCAAACTTGGGCAAGGATTTCACCAAACAAATACTTTTAATGAATAAAAGGCCAGGACATTTCAAATGTGCAACAAAAATAAGCATTCTCGTAACTAATGCCAGTAGGAAAAAACGTGCCGCCAGTTCGACCAATGAAATCTTGCTGCCAACACCCTGCGCAGCACGTCAGGCGTGTCAGGTGGGAAGAAGTCAGCACTCTCCCAGGATGGGGCGGGTCCTGTAGGGCGAAGGCAGTGGCCAGCTGCCTCCAATTTCCTTGATGGCCTCACTCTCTAATCACACACACACACACACACACACACACACACACACACACACACACACACACACACACACACACACACACACACACACACACACACACACACACACACACACACACACACACACACACACACACTGAAAACACGCCGCACAGTTCGACGGTCATAAAACCGTTTCATCTTATCTTGTGTCTTAGCCAACTTCGACTTTGCCAATTCCCCAGCTGAGTAAAGTCTATGCTGGAACCTATTGACACAATGAACCAGATTTTTAGGAGGCTCTGCTTCTCTCCAATCCTCTTGCAAAGCAGCAGGCGTACCTGTTAACTGACAGGTATGGCAGGTCTTGATGTAGGTTGCTACGTCTCTCTTAACACGGGGCCAAAAAAAATGTCTCCGAATGCAATCATACGTGTTTCCTACACCCATATGCCCTGACCCATAAGACACGCAAGACCAAATCACGGAATTTAGAAGGCACGACAATCTGGTAAACAGGATCTCCAAAGAGACCCTTGCCACGTGGCACCCACCTTTTGACTAACACCTCGTTTTGAATGAAGTACCCATGCGCACGATTTTTCACCTTATTTGCTGGCAGAACAGACTGGAACAGACTGGAACAGCCCACTCAGCGTGGGATCAGCTTTTTGCTCGCTCACCAACTCACTACGTGAGACAGACCATGGAGTGTTAGACAGTGATATATTCAATTCTGTGGAGTCATCATTCATCTTTGCATTCCCCAATTCCAACTCTGTCTCTGCCTTTTGACTGGCTTCACTCATCGCTCACAGCGCAAACCTGGAATACATCAGGCTACTGCTTCTCATTTTCATCAGGGCCCTTACTACCCAGCGGTGCCGGGACAAGTACCGGTTGAGCTGGATCATCAGCCCACACACGTCCACCAGCCACATCATTACCCAGAATCAGCGTAACGCCGTCTACAGGTAGAGCGGGGCACACCCCCATTGTCACTTCTCCCTCAAATAAGTCAGAGTGGAGCACAAGTTTATGTACCGGCACCTGAAAAACAGACATGCCTATCCCCAATACAGGTATAAAGGAACCCGTGTTAGTCTTCGCAGAAAAAGGCAGAGAAGCCGCCAGGATAAATTAATCCAATGCTCCAGTGTCACGTAAAATGGTCACCGGCACCTTCCTGTTAGTACCTACCAGAGACACATGTCCTTTTGTGATAAAGGCAAATACGACGTTAAATCGGGTTTCGTCATGACAGATGTCTGATCACTCAAATTGTCCGACATAATCAACCTGGCAACTGGCGCAGCTAGAGCGGCTGGTTTTACATGAGCTCCATTATGCCCGTTCTGAGACTTGCGCACAGCGCAGTCTCTTTTCAAGTGACCTACTTCATGGCAGAAATGACACATTTCGTCAGACATAGGGATACTACGGTCAGCTCTGTTCTGAATGAAAATTTCCACCAGAACGGCCAGAGAAATACCGTACTTTCTCCAATTCCACATCTCTTTCCTTTTCCAACTGCATTTTTAATATCAACATTTCTTTTTGTTGTTCAAAGTTTAAAGTAAAATTAGTTGGTGATGGTTGTGTAGGTCTCAACATTTCCATGTCGTATAGATTTGCTTTTAAGATTTTTTTAATGTTCTCCTTCAAACGCTTATCCCCCACATCCATCTCAAAATGCTCAGCAATCTTCACTGACTGCTCTCGTGAACATTGCTCCAATAACTCCTCTGACGGAGCTCTCACAAAGTCCTCAACAGAAGCCATAGATTATTTCTTACTTGCCTGAATATACACAAAACGATAAGTACCGAGCAGGAAAAAAAAACTTTTCGCTACTCCCTTGTCAAAAATCAAACGGCCCATACACAGTTAAACATCACCGTAATCCCGTCCCTCTAACTACTTAACCAGAGACTAGCTAAACTCCCCCCTAGTCTTCAGGCACGTATCTGTGGTGGGTATTTATGCACTTCAACCCGCAAGCTCGGTAAAGACACCATTAACTGGTAACTCACCTGCAGCCTCGGACGTGCCCCCGAGACAACTGCTCTAACCACTTAAACACCACACTATCAGAACCCCCCAACGAACTCCAAAGGGAGTCCGCTCTTCTGCCTAACAGGGACAGAACAACAGTACGTTACTCACCGTGTAAAAGCGGACGAGCCCCCAATTTGTTATGGTCTGGCTCAAAACCATAACAAATGTCACACAAACTTGGGCAAGGATTTCACCAAACAAATACTTTTAATTAACAAAAGGCCAGGACATTTCAAATGTGCAACAAAAATAAGCATTCTCGTAACTAATGCCAGTAGGAAAAACGTGCCGCCAGCTCGACCAACAAAATCTTGCTGCCAACACCCTGCGCAGCACGTCAGGCGTGTCAGGTGGGAAGAAGTCAGCACTCTCCCAGGATGGGGCGGGTCTTGTAGGGTGAAGGCAGTGGCCAGCTGCCTCCAATTTCCTTGATGGCCTCACTCTCGAATCACCGGGACACTGAAAGACAGACAGCAACACACACACACACACACACACACACACACCCCGGCAGAGGCCCTGGGGCCGTCACATAGTACTATGGGTAATTCTTATACATTAATATAATTATTTTCACAACTCTTGTTCCCTTATTATGCAAACTAAAATAACTGGCGGTGCCTCCATTAGAATTAAGTAAGTAAAATAAAAGGTGTATGACTCTTATTAAGTCCTTTGATCTTGTGTTTTAAGTGTATTTTACCCCTTTAAACCAGCTCTTACCAAAACATGAATGTGATGAACTTTAACACACCAAATATACTTCAAAGGCATTACAAAAACAGTTTGACATTTATGACATGCGAACATCAATATACTGTGCACCCCTACTCTCTCACACACACACTCAAAATAAACAAAAAACCCTCGTTGCAGGCCTGAGTCTTGGCTTGGGAGCGTTGAGGCCTTATATGGTGATGGCCGCTTCACTTGTTAACTCAAGCAATAAACAAAAAGGCACGTGCAAGTTTGTCAGTACTCACGAATCCAAGGAATATTCAGAGGGATAGGTGAGAGGAAGCTGGATAATGGACGGCAGGCAGAGCGCAGAAGAAACAGCAGCAACAGTCTACAGCAGCACACGCGGGAAACAGTTCTCCATGGTGGTCCCAAGGACTTTTCCCGATCCTCCTTCCAGTCACAAATGTCCGTCTCCTGAATCAAAAACATCAGCTAAGCAACAAGTCCATACACTACTTCATGGCGATTTAGCAATAGCTTGTCTTAAGAACTAGTTTCAAATTTCACAGCTAACAGTATTGTAACAGACTGTCTCATATTTATCGTTCTGTATTGGAGATATGTCCCTTCAGGATTGCCGTAGAGGAAAAACAACTCCCGCGTGGGCAACAAAAATAAAAAAAGAGAGAAGCCGTGGAGTGAACGAGATGTCTGGTCTCCCGACTCCGCTTATTCCTGACTTGTAAGTGCTCCTCATACACGAACCCAGGACGCTCGGTTACAGTATGAAAGCAAACGATTATTATGCTAATGCAAATGGCTATTCGCGATTAGCATCTCAACTTGTTTTACACTACAACATTTAGTCACAGTATAGAAAATAAACACAAACTCATATTTACCTCTTATAGATCACAACAGTTCAAACTACAGGATAACTGGTCGTCAGCCATTAATTTATGAACATTATTGTTCTCTTACAATAGTCACTGTTCAGTTGGTGAAGGTAATAATTCGCTTCTGCCTCTCTAACACACAGAACCTGGCCGCATACGACTAAGCCCCACCCCTCTACCTGAGAATGGGCTTGGATTGGCTGTTAGTTCAGGACAAGCCAATTAAACAAAGACGAAATATAGATTGACATAATACAACTTCCACGCGTTAGGTTGTTAGGGAGAACACACGTGCTGAATCATGTACATATCAAACAAACGATGCTAATTTGCATAAACCGCAACCGTTGAACTGTAAAGAGTATGAGTCTCTTATTGAAATACATTTTATCCACCCATATCTATTTTTACACATATTTATACACTTTTAACTTATTTTAGAAAATTATTTACATCCTGATGTCTAAATTAATTTTTAGCCAGGGCTACAGAAATAAACCTTATTCTGATTCTGATAAGCAATAAGACACATGCTTGTTCAATTAAACATACTCAGTGGTTTTGGAGCTTTAGACTTTACCGGTGTGACCAACAGGCTAGCTTGTAGTAGGTATTGTAAGCAAACTTTAGGTAGACGTTGCTATGTAACTGACAGTACGAAGTCACTTGGCTGACTCTCTGACTCTTCTCTTCTTGTGCTACAGGTACACTACATTTTAGCATCTTCCATTATGACATAATTGCCACTGTTACATAGAGTTGCTTTTTTTAGTGAGTTGACTTGGAATTTGCTTTGAGAGACTTGGAATTTGACTTGCCTCAAAAGGGTAAAAACATTGTGACACGACCACAGCCACATCTCTCTATTTAAATCTATATCAGGTATCAGCCGTGTTGGCTCATGTTTTTCTTCTTAAAATATGTTCAGGCTCATAAGAAAAAGTAACATGTTATCCACGTCGTTAACTGCTTTTATTTTTCTGAAGTCACATTTAAGGTTCTTAACTTTGAATTCACATTGCTAACACGTTCTCCTTTGGCTTTGTACAGGCAGCTCTTAATAACATTTCAAATATGCACTGCTTATGAGTTACACTGAAGTGACACTCTTAATATGTAGGCGTCTTGGATCTTTCCTCCAGGGGCCTCGAGTCCCAACAAATATTTCATCGGAGTGAAAGTTGCATGAATCCTAAATAACTGTTCAGATGGTGTCAGATATAAGATCACAAAAAGTGGCCAGCATCGGAGCAATGCCACAGTGTCTGTGTGATTTAGAGATTCAAAATGTTTGTCACTCCGGTTATACAAGTACAATTGTGTGAAAGGTTTTTGGTTGGAGGCTCCATAAAAAAAAAGAAAGAAAAGTAAAATAAGACATAAAACATATAATACAATAAATATAAAGCATTAAAACATCCATCTAAGAAAATACAAAACAAACAAAGAAAGATGTTGCATATTGTACAGGGGTTGGCTTTCACTTTGTGTGCGTGTATGTTTGTGTCCTTCGATGCTATTTAGGAACTGATTTGTTTACCATGTCATTACAAAAACAGATGCACTTTTTTTAGGAATTGTACGTTTCTGCAAACCACAGGATACTTTGAATGTCAATGTTTCTGAACCAAAAGAAACATTTCAGTCACACGTTAGCCCCGTATCACGATTGCACAATGCCACATGGTTAACATTAACGATTGATTAGGTTTAGGCAACAAAACGTCTTGGCTAAGGTTAGAAAAAACATCAAGGTTTGTATTAAAATTATAACATCACTGTTACGACGATACGCCCCGTTCGTTACGTCGACGATACGCCCCGACGTAACGAAGCGGTGTAACGTAATGAGTGTAAATAAATAACAACTGCTCTAGCGGACTTCCATAACGTAACAAGTACAAAGTCAATGTATACTTTTGGTTTTATACGCAACACCAACAGCTGGACTTTAACTCGTTGGTGAGAGTCCTGTGTTTGTTTGACCGAATGCAAAGACATTGACATTCAACATATCCATGGTTTGCAGAAATGTGCAATGTCAATATTTATTCCTGGCGACCGGGCTGCTGAATCGCATATGAACGATTTGGGCTCCTTTCCTCTACTGTGTGAACATAGCAAAAGAGAGAGACTAGCACTTACTGCACGAGAGACATTTAAAGGGTCATTATATAAACTGTGCCTTTCATTGGCCTCTTTTGGTGACCAGTGAGTTGCATCACCATCAGCAGGTCTGCGGCACAGCTTCTAGTGGCCCGTCGTCGACACACTCAATAAAAGTGGCAATGGAGGGGCTTATTATAGCGGAAATGGCCGGATGGCATATATGGGCTGAAACACAAGCTCTGGAAGGCAGGAATTTCAGCAACTGACTCTGTAATTGGTGAACTGCCGCAGATGTGTTGTGCTTTTATTTTACTGTTGAGAAAAGGGGACATGATCCTTAACATAAGCTTAATAGACGCGTCTAACAGTCTAATGCCGTTCTCTGCCCTTAGAGGCATCTTCGTTGAAAAATCCCACGCTCAACATGCTCCCTCAAGCTTTAAACTGCAAGCTAAGAGCCAATTAGTACTGCCCCTGCTCAGAACCTGTTGAAAGGTTTACCACAAAAATGACTTCATCATCAAAGAGCCGGGACATGACAGGTCCTTCCAAAGATAACTACGCAGCCGTGCATTGGGCAGGCGAGCGAGTGAGTCAGCGTAAGGAGATCACAAATATTTAGATATAAATTAAGAAACCTTGCTAATTCTCCTTGTGGATTTGTGTTTGTAAATGAGTGGCACATTGGCAGGAGACGATGGCCTCTGGTTACACATTTTTAAATCAAATCCTAATTTAGATGGGCTCCTGTTAAACACTGTTGTACCAGAAAAAGCCTTCTAATTTTGTCTTAAATCTCAAGCAAAATGTCTCATGTAACTTATTCAAACTATATTTTTGCCTTACTGGCAATTCAAATCAGTAATTACACTTTTTATGGCTGAGACATACAATCAGACACATTATATATTCACATTGCAAATTTGGAATACAAAAAAGATGGTAAACAAATTGAAAATGTCAACATTGTAAACACAAATTAGATTTTGAAGACCAACCATACTTACACACTTAACCGACTTCCTGCTCCCTTACAGTGCAGTCGCTTTGCTGCTTGCTCCTGCCTCTGCTTACATTTTCTTGCTTTTCTTCTTGTTTTTCTTCAATTTTTTTTTCAAATTGTCAGATATATTACATATATCACTCTTCTACGTTTGAGTGGAGACAAATCCAGAAAGTCGTCGATATGGGTTGTTAGCTAATGCTAACTAGCAGCTAAGCTAAAGCTGAGTAGCAGCAAGATGCCTCCCTTCTCCATGGACGACTACCACAAACTCCTGCAGAAGATTGCAGTCTTGGAAATAAAAATCCACTGACTGGAAGTAAAAGTGGAGGTAAATGGACTGTGTGGGAATGATACCACTTTACCATGGACTCAAAACATTGGACAAACGCAAGCGAAGACAGCTAACTAGCACCACCAGGCCTACCAAGAAACAGGAGGAGAGAGCAGATAATGTATCTTCAAATGGTAGTCCTCCCTGGAACTCTCTCGGTGCAAAGCCGAAGAGAAAATCATACCCTCAGGATGTGGGAGGCAACAGGGCCCAGCACCCTGAGATTTGTGATGGGACTGGCTGGCCTGCACTAGCACACAGGTAGAACTCCTCCTCAACCCCTGCACTCAGACGGACAAAGCCAAAATACAGTTAAGAAAAATAAAACCAGCAAAAAAACTCCACAACCAAGCCTACAACTTCAAAACAGATTTGCTCCATTGTCGCAGGATCCTAAATCTCCATCTGATGACCTGGATAAGCAGCTATCTTCTCAAAGCAGGGTAAGAACTGAGAGTAAATGTGAGAGTAAAAGGCCGCTGGGAAAGCTAATGACTGGGCCGTAGACTCTGATTGTTGGTGACTATGCTGTAAAAGATGTCAGAACGATGTGCAGCAAGAATACCAAAATACTCTGCTTTCCGAAAGATACGGTCTCTAACATTAGAGACAAAATCCTGGACATTGTGGCTGACCATCCCACGGTGAAAAACATCATCGTGCATACAGGAAGCTGTGATATTGTGAAACAATAGTCTGAAGTTCTGAAGCGAGACTTTATTGATCTATTAAACACAGTCAGCTCTGTCGAGGCTGAGGTGTTTATCAGTGGCCCTCTTCCACCAGTCAGAGCAGGAGATGAAGGATTCAGCAGGCTGTTTGCACTGAACAAATGGCTGTCAACTGCATGTACTGACCATTCAGTACATTTTATCAACAATTGATACCTTTTCTGGGAGCGCAGACATCTTTTTAAGGCACATGGAGTTTGCCTGAACAAGTCAGGGGTAAAACTGTTTACCTCTAACCTATTATTCTTCCTGCGTCACCCGTCTGTTCCCACTGCCAAGGACAAGAGACAAGAGGAATCTAAACAAGAGATAACCACACAGCATCGCCGTAGAGACCTTACAGGAAGGATGCCCCCGCCTAACGAGAGCCAAGAGGAGGAGTCTCCAACCTGATCATCAGGGACCACCTCTGATCTCCCACTTTCCCCACCCTTCCAAGAGGAGGAGTCTTTACCTCCCTCCCCAGCATCTATTTCCACCCCCCAGACTCCATCCAGGTCCCCCTCCTCTCTACTCAGACTCTCCCCATCCTTCCCCCACCTGGAGTTTACTGACCACATGAAAGAGCTGGTCATTGCTGGAACCAAACACACTCCTCGCCCCACTCCTCGACGTACAGTTCCAGCCCCACCCCCGCAGCTGACTCTAAGTCCAGTTTTGACACAATCAGCGAAGGTAAAGCACCGTGCCCCTCTCCCACCTCCACTACTGTCTCCCCTACATGATAAAGGCAATAATTGATATCTTCTGGGTCCAGGCTACAAGGCTAATGACACCAATGATTCTCTCCAGGAAAAGTCGGGACGCTATATGCAGCTAGCCTTCTCAATTCCTGTTCTGATAGTTTATAGAAAAAGACAGGTGAGACTGCAAGGAAACAATAGTAAACCTGCAAACTTATCAAACTTAACATTCATTCCTTGTCAGCCTGTCCAAATAAATTGGGCAAAGCTTTAACCACATTAAACTTAGCTTTATTAAATGTCAGGTCTCTGTCAGGAAAAATGTTTTTAATAAATGATTTTATTGTTAGGCACAAACTGGACATTTTGTTTTTAACTGAAACATGGCTAAACCAAGATAACAGGGCAGCTGTTCTTAATCAACACCTCACAACTTCAGTTTCATGAGTGAAACAAGAGCGCATAAGAAAGGAGGTGGAGTTGCTATTTTATTTAATAAATCTTTTCAATGCAAGCAGATGTCCTTTGGTCCTTTTACTTCTTTTGAATATGTGGCTCTGAATTCCGCTCAAGCTCTATTCCTAAACATTTACAGACCACCTAAATACTGTGCAACCTTCTTTGATGAGTCTACTGAACAACTTCTTGGCTGTAAATAACAGTTTTGATGTCTTCCAGTCAGGCTTTCGACAGCACCACAGTACTGAAACTGTTCTTGTTAAGGTTTTCAACGACATCCACTTAAACAAAGACAATGGCAGAATTTCAGTCTTAGTATTACTAGATCGCAGTGCTGCATTCGACACGGTCGACCATGATATACTACTAGAAAGACTAAAGATCTGGGTGGGACTCTCTGGCACAGCACTTAACTGGTTTGAATCCTACTTGAAGGACCGAGAATACTTTGTGTCTGTAGTTAATTACACATCAGAGCTGATGAAAATGACATGTGGTGTTCCCCAAGGTTCAATACTGTGGCCTCTTCTGTTCAACATCTAAATGCTTCCACTAGCTCAGATTATGGAAAACAACAAAGTGTGTTATCATAATTATGCAGACGACACACAAATCTACATAACTATATCACCAGGGGACTATAATCCCATACAAGGGCTGGGTAAATGCATTGAACAAATCAACAACTGGATGTGCCAGAATTTTCTTCAATTAAACAAAGATAAAACGGAAGTAATTCTTTTTGGTACCAAGGAGGAACGATTGAAAGTCAGCGCTCAGCTTTAATCACTGATGTTAAAAACCACAAACAAAGCCAGAAACCTAGGTGTAGTTATGGATTCAGATCTCAACCTGAACAGCCATATCAAGACAATCACAAAATCAGCCTACTATCACCTGAAGAACATATCAAGGATCAGAGGACTTATGTCTCAACAGGATTTGGAAAAACTTTTCCATGCATTTATCTTCAGTAGACTGGACTACTGTAACGGTGTGTTCACAGGTCTCTGTAAAAAGTAAATCAGAAAGCTGCAGCTGATTCAGAACGCTGCAGCTCGAGTCCTCACTAAGACCAAGAAAGTAGATCACATCGCTCCAGTTCTGAGGTCTTTGCACTGGCTTCCTGTCCAACAAAGAATTGACTTTAAAATCCTGCTGTTAGTTTATAAAGCACTGAATGGTTTAGGGCCAAAATACATCTCTGATCTGCTGCTACCTTATGAACCATCCCAGAAAGTAGACTGGGACCGGTCTACTTTCTGTTCCCAGAGTCAGAACTAAACATGGAGAAGCAGGGTTCAGTTTTTCTGCACCACACATCTGGAACAAAGTGCCAGAAAGTTGCAGGTCTGCTGAGACCCTCATCTCCTTTAAATCAAGACTGAAGACTTTTCTGTTTGCTGCTGCCTTTTATTGAACCAGATTCAAGGATATTAATCAATTTCTGCATTTTACTACTACTGTATTTTATTTCTTAAACTGCACTGCAACTATTTTTTTTTTTTTTAGCTATTTAGTGTTTTAATGACTGTTTTTAATGTTTCAATGAATGTTCTTAATTGTTTTTAAATCAAATTTGTTGTTGAAATGTGCTATACAAATATACTTGCCTTGCCTTGCCTTACCCTAATGTGGTTGCCCAACGCAACTAAAATAGACAGTTTGGCTACATTTTCCCTTTAAGAATGAAAAATAAAATATAAAAACAAGACTGGTGCAGTTCTCTGAATATAATATATGCCATGTGGGATCATGGCAACAATATTCTGTAAAAATGAATGGCAATAAACAGGTTTTGTACAAAGACATGCACTATGGGTTATATTTATTTCCTGAGCAAAAGTTGTGCGAAAATGGAACTGACTGTTGTGGTACTTACATTTAAAGGCTTCTGCTTGTTCCACTGTGGCTTTGATTGCGCCTCGTTATTATGTCGCTATGGGCAGAAGCATCCGGCAAACGACTTCATGTAGAAACATAACAGGCTGCATTGTTTTCACTGTCTCAACTATTACAACCTAAATGTTTCGCTCTCTGTCTTTCTCACTGTTTCAATCTACTTGCCTTTGTCCCTCTGTATTTGTAAAATAAAACCAGCTTCTCCTAGATTTAAAAAGGGGCAATGGATGATCCAAAAATACTAGTAAACATGAACAGCTCTCTGTTTTAGGGATTACATAGCTGACACTGGGGGGATGTTCTGAGTATTTGGGTACATTTTCTTTTTCACAACTGTTGTGTTTCGATGAAGAACTTCCAAAGGACGTCTTGGATCAAAAGTTATAATAAAGCGTATTTAATAAAGTAAACAAAAGCGTTGTGAATGGAGAGTACAAAAATCTCAGCTGAGGATACGCCAGCTTCCGCAATCCACAGGCTGCTGCTGAGCAGTTAGACTGTCTCTTGCTCCACCTGCGAATCTTGAACAAAAGTACAAATACGGGTATATATACACAAACTGAAAAGGTGCGATTTCATCCCATTGGAGCTCTTCTTGATGATAGGATAAAGTTGGTGCGGTTGGCAGTGTCCACGCCCCTGGGCACGTGACGTCTTCGGTGCGTTCAATGTAACTGGATATTTGGAGTTTTCCCTTAAACCATATGGCGGTACCATCAAGTATTACACTGCATGCATTTCTTTATTAATTACATAGTTTTAAATTCCTGGTACAATGGAGTATTATACTGAATGCATTTCTTTATTAATTACAGTTTCAAAATCATAGCGGTACACTGGTATTACACTGAATGCATTTTATTAATAGTAAGATTAATGAACCGGGTTACAATTTTGTTTAGAAAATCCAACACAACTCAGAACAGTACAACAGCATAACGCTCATTTGGGTAGGAAAAACTAAATCCGCCTCCCATTCATTGTCTATGGAGAAACTCAAGACTTTATACCTGATCACCAGTTTTTTTTTTTTTGCTTTCTCTCTGATTAAACTTTTCTAGTATACCATATTGTGGGAGAAGTATAGATAAACAAAAGCAAGACAAGCTAACAAATGCCACAGTGAAGTGGATATCTACAAACTGCAGGCGATTAGTATTGTGGAAGATGTCGGTCTGAGGAACGTTCTTAGGACCACAACGAATGAGACGCACCATCACAAGAAGAATACACGAGTTGTATGAAAAGGAGAGGACTACAAAAGCGACGGCGTTACAACGTGCACCAACTGTTGCTCTCACTGGAGACTACTGGACATCGCTGCAAGAAATATGATAGCTGCTGCGACACATCTGCCTTTTGAACACGCCCCCTGCATTGCGCACAGTCTCCAGCGTTCTGTCAGTTTGTAAAGGGAATACTGCTGTTAAAAAGCACCTTATTTGTTTAAAATGTTTGCAAACCAAATGTTATTGGACATTTGTTCATATAGCAGTACTTTTAAAATAAAAGTGCGCAATACACTACTTTTTAATTCATTATTGAATTTTGCGCAAAATAATGCGATTAATCGCAGAAAATAATGTGATTAATTGCGATTAAAAAATGTAATCATTGCCCAGCACTAGTGATTACATTTCCCCTGCTGCAGTGATAAACCAGGTTCAGCTACTTGGGAGCTTCACACATTTGCTCTAAATCCGAACACCTTGACATACGTATTGCAGGAGCCCAAACACACAATTTGTAGCGTTGGTGCTTTACTTTCCCAAAGCCTCAGTAAGCCCATTTCAATCCACCTGGTTTTAAACACATTTTCAATTCGCACATTTAAGAGCTGAGCTTCTTGGAAAAGGGGAGGAGTTAGCAGAGGGGTATTCAGTTGGTTGCGATCTGCAACCTCACCACTGGATGCCACTAAACCCTACATACGGGCCCTTTAACTAATTTCTGAGGCATTAAGGTTCTTCCTCAATAGAACCCATGCTGTAGATTGTGCAAGGTGACAGGCGGCTTCACCCTATTCGAGCATGTGACTTGGAGATATACAGTATTTAAAGCAGTGTCCCGGGTGTTCACAAAGACTGAAACTACAGCTCCTCTAAAGGAGAAAAAACACTTGACCTAAATCTCAATGTAAAGTAAATGTGTCACGAGTTTAAAAAAGAACAAGCTGTTAAAAATTGATCACCGGAGTCCTTTAAATAGCACAATACTTATGAATGAGCTGACACAGTTCTAATCCTGCAGGGAGCTACACAGAGGGGTTTCAGATTAAGATGGTGGCGCTGATGTGCTGCGCTTGTCCTGTATTTCAACGTGACGGATACTCTGTAAGTGGTTAATATGAGATACTTCATTAGCTATGTACAGGAGATACATTTACCGCCGACGCACAGCGCGACACCCTGCATATTTATCAGCACGAGGCTCCGGGGCCTTCGACGCTGTCGCCTCACCTGCGGAGGAGACGCAGCCGGGCAAAATGTGCTTTCACATGATTTAATGAAGCATATGAAGTTGCGTACAGAGGCTGCATTCGTCTTGGCTTTTAGACCTTGGATTTAGGTGTCCAAGGAGACGGGGGGGGGGGGGGGGGGTCCAGCGAGACGTCTGCTCTCAGAAATAGCGAGCTCTCATTTCCATAGATGATTCTTTGTGCGGTAATGGATTTGGTGGGAGCTGATAGCGACAGCGGAGGAAGATTATTTCTGCTGTGCGGTAGATTTGGCTCACTCCACGACTTGTTTTTCACAGTGAAACCCACACATGCACACCAGAATGAAGAGGTCAATGATCTGTCAGTGCGGGAGAGACAACATAAAGCACGTCTCACACACTGGTCAGGCAGTTATGCACACGAGGAATAAACCGGGGGAATTCCTCCTCTCTTTGTTTTCTGTAGATTTACACTCACTAATCAAAACAAATAAGGATGGCATCCTTCATGCTGACAGCACATAGCACCCAAGAGGGTTGAGTCATTTGATCTGGATGGCTGGCTGCCCCCCCCCCCCCCGCTGCTGCCTGTTGCGTGCAGCGAGGGGCTCACAAATCCCGTTGTATTAACACTGGCTTGGCTGAGAGAGCAGAATCCACTATCGACCGGGCTTTATAGTGGCCTCCTTGGACACATGACACATGTCTGCAGGGAGGAAACAGTGTATGTGCCGGTGACTGGAGATGCATCAACTGTGCTATGATACAGCGTTTTTAAAGCTTGCATCATATAAGTGAATGTCTGAATATGCAGTAAACATGGTGAACAGACAACTAAAGGCAACCTTTTAATGGTTTTGACTGCCATTGTTGCCCCCCCGTCAGTGGATGATGACGGGCGCACCAAAGAACGGCAGCAGACACCTTGAATATAGTTCAAACAAATGTTTTATTGGGGGTGTCTGTTTTCTACGTTACTCTTCGCTTGCTGTTCTTCTTCTGCGAAACTTTGCAAGCGTACAAACTAGACAACAATACTAAAATAACCATGCGGTCATATTTGCCAACGGGTTAGCTTGTTAGGCTAATGCTAATAACGGCCCTATCAACAGTTTTCTATCAAACGACTTACAATCTAATACTCGCCTTAGCTAACAAGCGTAACAGTTGCTCTAAACAATGTGTGCCTTTAAAATTCGAAATCTCACCTTGAATATAGTTCAAACAAATGTTTTATTGAGGGTGTCTGTTTTCTATGTTACTCTTCGCTTGCTGTTCTTCTTCTGCGAAACTTTGCAAGGAAGCGTGAATACCATGCACAGACAACCCCCCTAGTGGTGAGCTGGCGACACCTGCTGGCCGTTTTAACTATAACACACATTACAATAATCTACAATTAGTTAGTCAAAAATCCATTTATCTCACACTCTCCCCCACTTGAACAAATGTCGTCTCGACATTTAACGACACTGGTAACCTTTTGTGTTTGTTTTTACCCCTACATACATAGAATGGTATTACAATGATTGGGCAACATGTTCTTTAACATAAAGGGTATGACATTTTTTTCTTTGGCACCATAACCACCGTGCACTGCGATCATGACTGCCCCTGACTTTGTCACTTTACATACCCATTACCCCCATTCCACATTACTACCATTCTATTAGTCCTTGTACCTGGGTGGGTTTCTCTCTCTGACAGTCCTCATACCCACTTCATACTCAAACGCTCTGACACACTTCGGCCAACAGATTGTGTGCTCTGCTCTTCCCAGGCCAACAGCCACTGTATGTATAGTTTCAAATGGTAGGAGTCTCTTTCTCTCAGTCAATGAACTTTATCAGTTTATTTCCACTACCAAGGCCGCCAGTAGCTGTTCACAACTATTTCTCTGGTGGACACTGTTCTCTGTGTGAAAGTAAGCTGACCAAGTTTGTCGTATGTCAGTGTCTGTGGTCGTCTCCTTTCTCTTTTGGGATATCCAGCTATCTGTTCTGTTTCCTCCAGCATCTCAATGTTAGAGTCCACACTTTCTCCTGGATTCCCAATGTCATCCTTGTTGTCCATAACATCCAGTTCTGCCCTGTCAGCAGCTGGGTTTTCATCCTGTTCCTCATGAGCTCCATGGAGTGAGTGGTGTCTGTCTGACACATCAGATGTGTCCTGAGGATAGAATTCCGGTGCTGTCGGATTCAGTGCAAGTGGATCTTGCTGTTCTGTGGATGACCAAGAGACTACTCCTGTGGGAAACTCCTCCTCTGATTCTTCATCAGTGTCTGTTTGCTGGATGTGCTGTGTTCTGAGTCCCTGATCGATTCTATTATTGTTTCTTGTCCTTACTTGCTCTGTGTTTTGGAGTGTTTTTGGTTTTGTGTTTTCAGCTACAGGCAGGAAGTCACATGGCAACAACAGATTTCTGTGGAGGACTTTTGTCCTACTTTTCCCGCTCTCAGATTGGACCTCAAACACTGGACTGTCATCCCCTTTACGTCCTCTGATGATGTAGACATCATCCTCCCAGTATGAGCGGAGTTTGCCAGGCCCTCCTCTCTCTGTCGTATTCCTCACCAGAACTCTGCTGCCCACTTGTAACTCTGGACCATAGATTCTTTTGTCATATTGTTTTTTTCCTCTGTCGGCTGATCTGCCTGCATGTTTAGACGCTATCTCATAGGCCTCTGTCATCCTCTTTCTCCATTTCTCCACATAGGCCTGATATGAGCCTGGCTGGTCCTCCCTTTCTATTCCAAATAGGATGTCCACTGGAAGCTGGGGTGTCCTGCCAAATAACAAGAAGAATGGAGAGTAGCCTGTTGCATCACTCGAGGTGCAATTGTAAGCATGCAGGACTTTAGGAAGATAGCTTCTCCAGTCCGTTTTCTGTTCCTCTGTCAGTGTTCTTAACATGGAGAGAAGTGTTCTGTTGAATCTTTCAGTCTGTCCGTTTCCTTGTGGGTGATAAGGAGTGGTGTGTGATCCCTTGATACCACAGAGTTCTTTTAAACGGTGCAGCAACTGGTTCTCAAATTCCCTGCCCATGTCATGATGGATTTTTCTAGGAAACACAAATTTCATAGCAAAATCGTTGAATAGTTTGTCAGCCACAGTTTTTGCTGATTTGTTGGTAGTTGCGTAGGCTGGGGCAGAGCGTGTATAATGGTCTATAACCACCAGAATATATTCATACCCCCCTTTAGACTTTTCCAAGTGCAGGAAGTCCACTGAGACTAACTCGAATGGGTGAGTGGTTTTGATACTCATCATCGGAGCTTGTGTTGTTCGGTTTGGTTTCCTCTTCTTGAGGCATTCACACATATTCGTCACGAAGTGTTCCACGTCACGCTGCATTTTTGGCCAAAAGAAACGGTCTCTGATCAGATTAACTGTCCTTTCTGTGCCCAAGTGACCCATCTCCTTGTGAAGCTCTTTCAGAACGAGAGGATGGTAGATCTTGGGGAGTACTAGCTGACATCTAGACTGACTCCTCCTATGCAAAATTCCATCTGCCTTGATCTCCAGTTTACTCCATTCCCTAACAAGGTTTCTCAGCTCCGGGCTTTCCTTCCTTAGGACATTGGGACTAGGCCTTTCATTTTGTAGTCCAATACTTTGCCTATTACCGGGTCTTTCTGTTGTGCATCTCGTATTTTGTCTTTGGATATTGGCTGTACTGTGCTGACCAACCTGTCTGTATCGGCCTGTTCTTGAAGGGTACTGAATGAGACTGAGCTCAACAACGGTGCTGGCTCCTCCTGCTGCACCAGGATACCCTGCCCAGTGGCACTCACTGTTTCCTGACTGACTGACTCTGTGCACTGACTTATGTACAGTTGTGGTCAAAAGTTTACATACACTTGTAAAGAACATAATGTCATGGCTCTCTTGAGTTTCCCCGTTATTTCTACAACTCTGATTTTTCTCTGATAGAGTGATTGGAACAGATACTTCTTTGTCACAAAAAACATTCATGAAGTTTGGTTCTTTCATGACTTTATTATGGGTTAACAGAAAAAGTGATCAAATCTGCTGGGTCAAAAATATACATACAGCAGTGCTAATATTTGGTTACATGTCCCTTGGCCATTTTCACTTCAATTAGGCGCTTTTGGTAGCCATCCACAAGCTTCTGGCAAGCTTCTCGTTGAATCTTTGACCACTCCTCTTGACAGAATTGGTGCAGTTCAGTTAAATTTGATGGCTTTCTGACATGGACTTGTTTCTTCAGCATTGTCCACATGTTCTCAATGGGATTTAAGTCAGGACTTTGGGAAGGCCATTCTAAAACCCTAATTCTAGCCTGATTTAGCCATTCCATTACCACTTTTGATGTGTGTTTGGGGTCATTGTCCTGTTGGAACACCCAACTGCGCCCAAGACCCAACTTTCGGGCTGATGATTTTAGGTTATCTTGAAGAATTCGAAGGTAATCCTCCTTCTTCATTATCCCATTTACTCTCTGTAAAGCACCAGTTCCATTGGCAGCAAAACAGCCCCACAGCATAATACTACCACCACTGTGCTTGACGGTAGGCATGGTGTTCTTGGGGTTAAAGGCCTCACCTTTTCTCCTCCAAACATATTGCTGGGCATTGTGGCCAAACAGCTCGATTTTTGTTTCGTCTGACCACAGAACTTTCCTCCAGAAGGTCTTATCTTTGTCCATGTGATCAGCAGCAAACTTCAGTCGAGCCTTAAGGTGCCGCTTTTGGACAAGGGCTTCCTTCTTGCACGGCAGCCTCTCAGTCCATGGAGATGCAAAACACGCTTGACTGTGGACACTGACACCTGTGTTCCAGCAGCTTCTAATTCTTGGCAGATCTGCTTTTTGGTGGTTCTCGGTTGACTCTTCACCCTCCTGACCAATTTTCTCTCAGCAGCAGGTGATAGCTTGCATTTTCTTCCTGATTGTG
The DNA here is from genome assembly GCF_023349555.1 of Cebidichthys violaceus. Classification (NCBI taxonomy): domain Eukaryota; kingdom Metazoa; phylum Chordata; class Actinopteri; order Perciformes; family Stichaeidae; genus Cebidichthys; species Cebidichthys violaceus. The sequence goes on along the minus strand of NW_027176395.1, from coordinate 6,913,679 downwards.
GCAGTGACAAAACAGTGCCATGCACTTTATACTTACAAACAATTGTTTGCACTGTTGCTCTTGGGACCTGCAGCTGCTTTGAAATGGCTCCAAGTGACTTTCCTGACTTGTTCAAGTCAATGATTCGCTTTTTCAGATCCATGCTGAGCTCCTTTGACTTTCCCATTGTAGCGTTTGTGGGCGTTTGTATCCAATGAGCCCTATTTAAATGGCCTCAGAGAAGTCACCAGCTGTAGTCACTCATAATCACTCACAAGAAGTTAAGAGGCCATGCTATGAAGCTCATTTCATTGACACAACTTTCTAAGTCACCAAAATTGCTAATTCATGTTGCTGTATGTATATTTTTGACCCAGCAGATTTTGTCACTTTTTCTGTTAACCCATAATAAAGTCATGAAAGAACCAAACTTCATGAATGTTTTTTGTGACAAAGAAGTATCTGTTCCAATCACTCTATCAGAGAAAAATCAGAGTTGTAGAAATAACTGGAAACTCAAGAGAGCCATGACATTATGTTCTTTACAAGTGTATGTAAACTTTTGACCACAACTGTACCTCTCAAAATACATGGGCATTCTAGACAAGCCATCGGCATCTGCATTTGCTTTACCTGGTCTGTACTTTATAGTAAAATTGAAATCCGCTAACTCGGCTACCCATCTCTGCCCTGTGGCATTTAACTTTGCAGTTGACAGTATGTATGTGAGCGGATTATTGTCAGTATACACAACAAAGGAAGGAGCATGGAACAGGTAGTCCCTAAAGCGCTCACAAATAGCCCACTTTAGTGCCAGAAACTCTAATTTACCAGAATGCAGATGATAATTTTTTTCTGGAGGGGTTAGTGTTCTGGAGCCATAGGCTATTACCTTCAGCTTGCCTTCCCTCTGCTGGTACAACACCGCTCCAAGGCCATCTTGTGATGCATCAGTGTGAAGAACGAATGGTTGGTTGAAGTCAGGGTAACTGAGTACTGGTGGGCTGGACAGCTTGTCAACTAGCTGACACACTACTTGGCGGTGTTCCTCGGTCCATGTCACATGTGTCCCACTAGGCAACTGTCCCTGTTTCCCTCTTTTCTGCGTTGTTTTTCTTTTGAGGACTTTGGTATTAGGAGGAGGATCTGTGCCACTTGGAGGAGCTGCTAACAGGTCATACAATGGCTTTGCCAGGCGTGAAAAGTCCTGTATATAAGATCTGTAGTAGGAGAGAAACCCTAGCAACTGTCTTATCTCTCCAACGGTAGTAGGACGTTTCCCCTTTAAGGCCTGCACAGGGGCTATTTCTGCAGGATCCATTGTGTATCCTTCCTTAGACACGATCTTCCCCAGAAATCTCACACTGTGTTTGAATAGTTCACATTTCTTTGCTGTGAGCTTGATACCGTGTTGTTGGTACCGCCTCAGAATCATCTGTATGTGGTTGACATGATCCTGAAAGGATTTACTATGGACTAGATTATCATCTAGATATGGCTGGCAGATCTCATCTCGTAGTCCCCATAGACAGTCCTCCATACTCCTTTGAAATTCCGCAGGTGCTGAACTCAATCCGAATGGGATTCGTATCCACTGGTACAAGCCCCATGGAGTTATAAAAGCTGTGAGAGGCTGGCTCGCTTCATCAAGGAACCCTTGGTGGTATGCCTTGCCCTGATCTAACACTGAAAACCAGGAACTCCCACTGAGACTATCTAGCATATCCTGTATCCTCGGGATGGGATGTCTGTCTGGCACTGATTTACGATTTAGTTCTCTGTAATCACAGCATAATCTCAAGCTACCATCTTTTTTTCTGACACAGACAAGTGGTGAGGAGTAGGGTGACTTTGCTTTTGTGATCCAGCCCCTGTTGAGGAGATCTTGCAGGTACTCCTTCACTTCCTGGTGAACCGGTTTTGGAACACTGATATAAGTCTTCTGGACAGGGGTCTGATCCTTTAAGGTGATGTGCATTTTCAGTGTTGGAATACAGCCAACGTCCATGTCATCTTTTGCAAAAGCATTACACTCCTCTCTCAGCATTTTTTTTACGATAGCCTGCTGCTCGCTGGTCAGGTGATCCAGTGCTATAGGTGGGTCCCATGCTTTGCTGTCACTCTGGGTTGGACATGGTGTGTCTGTGTTGACTCCGCCAACCTCATCAGGTGGTGTGTTTCCAGTGTCCTGCAGCTCTGTCTGTGCTGCTTGTCCCTCCATGACGGGCTGCACTGCTGCTGGGTAAACTGCTTTCACCATCTCAATGTGCCCTAAGTTTGTGCGTGGGCTCAGTGCGACACTGTGTTTAGTGCTGTTAACTATAGGGACTGGAATAGTGGTACAATTCCCCTTTCTCCTGGTGAATAGCACTTCCTGTATATGTACCCCTTCTGGCAGATTGGTTTTTGTGTCAGGGCAAAACAACATCACTGTGTCTTCGTCAGTCTGTGTGTGCGAGCGGCACCTCACTGTGGTTGATTCTCCAGGAAGGAGAACTATTCTATGCTTTCCCGTTTTCACGATCACTTCCTCATCATCTGACTGGTAAGTGTGCATTAATTGTATGAAGGTCTCAGCAGCACTGGAGTCAATGCCAAAGGCCCCACTAACTATTTGTGTAGCACAGTCCTCTGTTGTCACTCCCGGCTGTTTTATTTGTGTATTTATCATTTCCTCTATCACGTTGAAGCCTATGATGGGATCCTCAGCTACCTTCGGGTCGCTGGACACAAGTACTGGTACCAACATACTGTGATTAGAATCCTCAGAGTTGTTCAGTTTGAACTCTACCGGTATCCACCCAATAAATGGTATTTCTGTCTGATTGGCTGCAACCCCATTTAGTGGATCTGGTCCAATAAGTTCATCAATCTGACGAATTGTGCTGTGAGGGAGGTGTTTACCTCTCCAGGCATCATTTATCACTGTTGCCTGTGCTCCTGTGTCTCAGAGTGCTGTAACAGGTGTGTTGTCAAAGCTACATTTCACCATATTCCGTCTTCCTATCAGTTTAATCAGTCTCTTTTTCTGTTTGGCTGAGAGGTAGTTCACCTTACACATATCTGGTAATTTGTGTTTTCTTTCTTCCTCCTCAGTTACCTTTTTCTCAACTTGACTGATTGCCACACAGAGAGGCTTGTGCTTTTCCCAGTGATTTCTCTGACATTCTTTTGAGCAGTATAATGTGGCTAAACACCCCTTACACTTTTGTAGTATTTTTCCCCGGTCCTCCTCTTGTAGGCAGTTCTGGCAACATCGGGACTGTGATGGTTGTTGTTGGGTTACTGTGGGTCCCTCGACAGCAACCCTCTCCCGTTTCCCTGGGACTGGTAAGGAGCCCTGCATCCACGAGACACATGTCTAGCCTGGCCACACTTGAAGCAGTGGTTGCAGCTTTCTCCTTCACCTTTGTCCTGGCAGGTCCTGCAGCCTCTCTTCCGAGCCCCTCTCTCTCCCATTGTCTGTCTCCTGGTTGTTCTTGTGTCTGTACTCATGGAAGCCAATACCATCTTTTTCATTTCTGCCATTTCTGTTTTCAGTTCCCTCATGATTGAATGGATTTCAGTCTCTGATGTGTGGCTGGTTGTCGGAGGCTTTTCTTTCTGGTCTCGGCTGTTCCTCCCAGCCTGTGCAGTTGGGTTTGGAGAAGAGCTATGTTGGCTGCTCGCTGCCTCGCCTGAAACACTAACATGTAGCTCATTTACACGGGCTGACTTGACAGTGGATTTCTTGAGTTTGTTGAGTCTCTCAGCCTCAAAACTTGCTGCCTCATTTACTCTTTCAATGAGCATGTCATCACTGACTGCTGGGTCATCCAGGAAAGGCTTTATCTGGAATTTAATGTTATCACTCAACAGCCCTGTGCCCACGGACCTCAAGAATTTCTTACTTATCAAATTAGGGCTATATTGCTCTCCTGACTCATTTTCCTTTGATGCAAACAGCAGCCTGTCTTTGAGTTCTATCGCCCTGAACAGGAAGTTTTGAGCTGATTCCTTCGGTTCCTGAACTATGCTAATGAGTCTCTGGTACAGGTCTGATGTCTCTTCCTCCTTATAGTGCCCCTTTAGAATAGTCTTAAGCTTTGAGAGAGTCAGGTCAGTTTTTATTTCAAACATATCCCGCAGTTTCAGCCCTGGGCTAATGGCTTTTATGACTGCTTCAATGATATCTGATTCACCATGACCTCTCCGAAGTCCTCCATCTATTTGGTGTACGAGGTTGGTATATGACAATTTGTCGCGCTGTCCTCCCTCGCCAATTTGCCCACTGATACGGAACTCTCTTCGAATGGTTACTTCAGGAATTTTGGATTGTTGAGGGGGCTGGATAGGCTCATTCACAGTGGGGTCGGTTATATGCAGTTTATCAGTGAGAGCTTTTATTTCCTCCTGTAGGAGCTTACGGGACAGTTCTTGGGACCTCTGCAGCTCTACGTACTTCCCCTTTATCTCTTGTAAGCGGAGGAGTTCCTTCTCTGTTTCCTCACCACTCCCGTCCATCATTGCTCCCATGAAGGCTAAAAGATCTTGGATAATTTGACATGCTTCATCCTCATCCTGTTCAATAGCATCCAGTTTCTTCTCCACTAATTTGACAAGTGTTCGTCGACTCCTATCAAATATGGTGACTAGGCAGCATCTTTGAGTCCTGTAGCCAATCCTCATAATACATCCATGAGTGTACATTAACTACAGTGGGGAAAAAAAGTATTTAGTCAGCCACCAATTGTGCAAGTTCTCCCACTTAAAAAGATGAGGCCTGCAATTTTCATCATAGGTATACCTCAACTATGAGAGACAAAATGAGAAAACAAAATCCAGAAAATCACATTGTCTGATTTTTAAAGAATTTATTTGCAAATTATGGTGGAAAATAAGTATTTGGTCAATAACAAAAGTTCATCTCAATACTTTGTTATATACCCTTTGTTGGCAATGACAGAGGTCAAACGTTTTCTGTAAGCCTTCACAAGGTTTTCACACACTGTTGCTGGTATTTTGGCCCATTCCTCCAAGCAGATCTCCTCTAGAGCAGTGATGTTTTGGGGCTGTCGCTGGGCAACACGGACTTTCAACTCCCTCCAAAGATTTTCTATGGGGTTGAGATCTGGAGACTGGCTAGGCCACTCCAGGACCTTGAAATGATTCTTACGAAGGCACTCCTTCGTTGCCTGGGCGGTGTGTTTGGGATCATTGTCATGCTGAAAGACCCAGCCACGTTTCATCTTCAATGCCCTTGCTGATGGAAGGAGGTTTTCACTCAAAATCTCACGATACATGGCCCCATTCATTCTTTCCTTTACACGGATCAGTCGTCCTGGTCCCTTTGCAGAAAAACAGCCCCAAAGCATGATGTTTCCACCCCCATGCTTCACAGTAGGTATGGTGTTCTTTGGATGCAACTCAGCATTCTTTCTCCTCCAAACACTACTAGTTGAGTTTTTACCAAAAAGTTCTATTTTGGTTTCATCTGACATTCTCCCAATCCTCTTCTGGATCATCCAAATGCTCTCTAGCAAACTTCAGACGGGCCTGGACATGTACTGGCTTGAGCAGGGGGACACGTCTGGCACTGCAGGATTTGAGTCCCTGGCGGCGTAGTGTGTTACTGATGGTAGCCTTTGTTACTTTGGTCCCAGCTCTCTGCAGGTCATTCACTAGGTCCCCCCGTGTGGTTCTGGGATTTTTGCTCACCGTTCTTGTGATCATTTTGACCCCACAGGGTGAGATCTTGCGTGAAGCCCCAGATCGAGGGACATTATTAGTGGTCTTGTATGTCTTCCATTTTCTAATAATTGCTCCCACAGTTGATTTCTTCACACCAAGCTGCTTACCTATTGCAGATTCAGTCTTCCCAGCCTGGTGCAGGTCTACAATTTTGTTTCTGGTGTCCTTTGACAGCTCTTTGGTCTTGGCCATAGTGGAGTTTGGAGTGTGACTGTTTGAGGTTGTGGACAGGTGTCTTTTATACTGATAACGAGTTCGAACAGGTGCCATTAATACAGGTAACGAGTGGAGGACATAGGAGCCTCTTAAAGAAGAAGTTACAGGTCTGTGAAAGCCAGAAATCTTGTTTGTTTGTAGGTGACCAAATACTTATTTTACAGAGGAATTTACCAATTAATTCATTAATTAATAGTAATCCATAGTAATCCTACAATGTGATTTCCTGGATTCTTTCCCCCCATTCTGTCTCTCATAGTTGAAGTGTACCTATGATGAAAATTACAGGCCTCTCTTATCTTTTTAAGTGGGAGAACCTGCACAATTGGTGGCTGACTAAATACTTTTTTTCCCCACTGTAGGTGTCTCCAGTACTCTGTTTGAATACAATGATTTGTAGACCACCACAAGAAGAGGATCAATCAACCAAAAAAAACGCTGGTGAACAGAGTGGAGCAAGTTCCACACAAGATTGCCATGCATATAACAGGCATGCAAACTCATCGGGGGTGCTCCAATTTAGGCACCAATTTATGCATAAAAGATATCACAGAGATCAAACATTTCAACTTCAACAAATATGCTACTCGTGATGAAGAAGTAAATCTCAAACCAACCTTTTGCTAGCAAGTTCACCATATATATGTGTTGGAAACTTGCTTTTTTTTTTTTTTACTGCAGGTTTAGTTCTTGTATTTTTATCACGTTAATTATGTAGATTGATGAAGGATCCCCTTTGCTGTAAATTGACATATTAACCACTGACATTGTAACATTGTATTGTTGTTATGACATGCAAAAGGAACAAAGACCATAAAACAACAACATATGTATATATACTGTGTGTGTGTGTGTGTGTGTGTGTGTGTGTGTGTGTGTGTTTATATATATTTTTGGGTATATTTTCTTGCCTCATATATTATCCCTGACGATTATCCCTCAGAAGAAACTTCTTTGACTTAAATGGACATGTCTTTATCCTACTGGACACCCTGCAGTCCATATGTACTCCTTATCAGAGTCTAACTGTAGTTTAAATAAAAGATGTGGCTGAAATAGCTTTGTTTAATTAGTTCATGGTCTGCGGATACTGTAAGTAATTAAAATGACAAGACTGTAATTCAGCCCTAAAGGCTATGTTAAGGTGTACATCCAAACCTCATACGTTTGTAGCAATGCCGTGTTCTCACAGGATCAGCTGACCATGTTCATTTCACTTCACTGTGTTCCCACACGCCGCCTCACCAACAGCCACTCGCTGTGACTGTAACTGTCCAGCGAGCCTGCTCAGTTCCACTCTGCCGAGGAATGTCCATCGACGCCAATGTCATCCTTTTGTGCTCCGTTTTTTCAATTAACAGGCAGCGGGAGCGCTCCACGCAGCTGAGCACCCGGAAGACGCAAATCCCGATGAATTAAGGATGACTGGGTGCTAGAAATGTCAGACGGACGACATCAAAGCAAAGACACGCAGGGGTATTGATCTCGCGGCGAGATCTGAAAATGGTTGCATAAAGCGATGGCATTCAGATGATGCGCGTCAATTCGTTAAAAGGAGGAGGGGAGGACGCAGTCGGAGACACATCAAAGTCAAGAGACCTTTAGAGCTAATTAATTTGTCCTTTCTGAGAGGATTAATGCGGAGTTATTTTTTATTTTAAACATCTGCTTCATGAGACAGCATATTTGTGTCTTGCTCTGGGAGCAGACCAGTCTCAATCCCGTTGTGTCCCAAATGTTGTAATTAATTGTTACAAAAATGTAAGGGTGTGACATATGCTCAGAGTTCTACTAAAATAATAAGTATTAGCTTGAGGTACAAAATTAAATAGTTTTGCTTTGTATTCCAAAAATAAGCATCTTTTTTTATTGAAAAATTATGCACCGGAGACAAAAGAGATCAAATATCACAATTATCCCGTTGATCGGCACGGCAAGCGGAGGTCACAAGGATTTAATTAAAGTGCATGTCTTTGGAACTGAGCTTTGTTTAAACTCTTAAAAGAGGTCTATTTGAAATTCTTGCGATGATCCGACTGTTTCAGAGATTCAAAAACATGTCAGGATGAATCACAGAGAAACGGGTACAACATGATGAATAAGGCATCTAGAATTTGTTTCATTTCTCTTTTTTCCTCAGATGCAGACGTCAAAAATTGGCGTTTGAACATTTCACTCATATTTCACCTCCAAACTGGAACAAGCACATACAGTGCGTGATAATGGTGTATGGTATGGAACATGTTTTTAATAACCTTGAAGCTACTGAGAACTACTTTAAAAATTTAGGATTTAAGGAAAACTATACTTAAAAAACCTTCTTTTAGCCATAAATCATCACTGCAATGTTATGGAATACATCCACAGGTCAGAATCACCGCCACAGGATGATTATGGGATGATAGAGCACAGTGTTATCACTCCAGTACATACTGTAACGAGAAAGCAGAGGCTTTTTGTGGCAAACCTTTACAGACCCCGTTTACTTTCTGTTCCTTTTGGAAAAGGTTTTTAATCAGAAATGCTTTCATAACAGTTCTTTTAGTGACACAAAAGAAGTTCAAACACATGTCCAGTGTGCTACGTTGCAGCCATGGAGATGAGATGGAGGACAAAGCTTGATATTGGAATCAAGGCTTGAGGAAAACACAATGATAGTCTCCAAAAAGAGAAACAACTTCAATTTAGAAAATGAAAAAGAAAAAAACACCAAAGGAGAAACAATTCAGCAAGTTGTTGTTGCTGTACAAAGGAATGTCTTAAAAAATACATAATAATAATAATAATAATTATACTTCACATGAAGAAGTTCTTTAAGCTGCAGTGCAAGATTGACTTAACACTGACACAAACGCTGTTGTCTTTGATAACGTGTTCTAAAACAGCGTAATGGCACACTAGAGTCTCTGGAACCCAATTGCCGGAATAATTGCCATTGTATGTTTTCGCAAAATATTGACACGTTGACTCTCAACGTTCCTGAACCAAAAATACGTCTCATATCAATATTTTGGGATACTTGCATATCATAGACTGTATGTAAGATAAGTCGTCACAACGTTGGTTTGTGGACTGTGGTTTTGAATCCTCGAGTTTGACGAATTGGTAGTCGCCATCTTGGATTTTTGCAACCAGTGAACAGAATTGAACATATTCGGTCTGCAGATGAGTGACATAGAGACCTGTCAATTACAGTAAGCCTGCCCTAATGCATACTCTGCTTTATGGTCTATTTAACTCTAAATGGACCATAATGTACTAAATGAACATCATGCTGTATTGAAGAAGACTTGAAACTACAGATTGAGACCATAAACTCATGTTTACAATGTTTACTGAGGGAATAAATCAAGAGAGAAGTAGAGTCATTTTCTCATAACATTTCTTTTACAATCTGACTTCTTTTTGGAACCAGAGGAGTCGCCTCCGATGGCCAAGAGAGAAGGCAGATTTAAGACGCATTCCGCATTGGCTTCACTGCCGCCTGATGTATATCAATGTTAAAGTGTTTTCAGAGCCCGAGGCGTTTCAAAATGGCTTTCTCAAAATATGTTTAAGTTCAGGCAATAAAGCTTTTTGTTTGGGTTTCGGAAAAGATCGTGTTCTGAGTTGAAATGAATATGTTACTACACAGAAAATAAACTCCCTTGAAACATAATTGATGCAGTTCCATGGCACGGGAATTAAATCTCAAGGAGACCAGGCTGCTCCGTGGTGCTGTACAAGCTAAATGCTAATGTCAGTGTGCTAACATGCTCACGTTAACATGCTGATTTCATGTTTGCATGTTCTCTTTCAATATAGCGTGTCAGCAAAATATCAGCACTGATGAAATTAATGAAATGTCAACCGAAATGAAAGAGTATTCCGCTTGGCTAAGATAGTTTTTACAAAATAAAGGATTTGACCGCAGGTGCATCCCTCCGTGATCTTTTAATTCAATTTGAGTTTTTCAGTCTACCATCAGTGGGTTTACTCTGCATTACCTCTTCTAAAGGATCATAAAAACATGCTCAAATCACTATCGTCCATCAGCTTCTAATAATAGTACCATCAGTAGGATGATAGGGAAATGTCACAGATAATAACACACTGTAAGTCTTACCTCTGCAGGCACCACACAGCACTGCTGATTAATAGACTGAACAATCAATACAAAAACTATGTGCCCCGTCTTATATCTCCTCTTTGATTTGTCTTTTATAGCTTGTTTTGAACTGTTCAGAAAAGGGGCTGAGTTCTTTTTTTTTACAGCACGCCTTATAATCACATTTTTGATGCAATGTGAGACGAGCAGCCGAACCCCGCGGGTGGCTCAGGTATTTCACTGTGGGGAGGTTTATTTTGGCTTCAGTCCTGGCTGGCGAAGAGGGCAAGAGATGGAGAAATTAGAAAATAAGAACCTGGAGCGAGAGAGTCAGGCAGAGAATGTGATAGACAGAGGAGTCTATAATTGAGGGAAACTCTTTGAAGGAGAGGGGAGAACACAAAATGACTTAAAGGCCCGGTCGTATCAGAAAGTGGCACAGCCCAAATTCTTCTGCCCGTCTTCTAAAATGTGCCTCTAGACACTTGGGGAGACAGAGGAGGTTGAGCTAAAGTGGACGGTGCAACACGGCTAACAAGCTATTTTCATAAGCCTGTCAAGGCGCTTTGCCCTCGGTCAAAGTCGCAAATTCACTTTTCGAAGTTCACCAAAGCTGAATTTAATGCAGATTTTTGGCATCCCGACGAGCAAATGATGGCTACTCCTGTGAAATGAACTGGTTTTACCACACAATTTCACGGTTCTAAACGTTGGTGTGATCAGGCATTAAGGTGAGAGTTCACTTATTCGCTTCCTATATGTATGTAGAGGAACCCTATAAAAGAAGGAAGGGACATCACGCCATGTGATGGCTTTTCCATTTTGCACAGGAGCCAGACACACAGAAAAGCTAATAAGTATATTTACCAAAATGTTGCACTATTCAATTAATGGCTAAGCTTAATCTATGCAGCTGCAGGAGGTCATTTTTAAACTGCAGTGGCCCAGCAGACAACCTCGACCCGTTAACACGGCAACATCCAGCTGCTGATTAATGACACTACCTCTACAGACACAGCTTCCTGCCAAACGAATGTCCGGCAGCTCCTAAAAAGGGACCAAATGTTTCTCTTAGTTGTGGTTTTCCCTTCAGCCGAGCGGAAGCGGGGCGGTTCTATGCTCGGCCAAACGACGGAGGTTGTGCGGGAGCCAGCATGTTAGCGAAGGCCGGAGTATTTAGCTATGCTGGGGATTTTCAGTACAGAGCACTCCTGGGAGGGATGACTTTCCACCGGACACTCCCTGCCAGGCCTGGCAATAGACAATACGCTGTAGAGATGTGATATGTATAATAATGGAAGCAAATCAAGCCTGGACTCACTTTTTTTTGTCCTGGGCTGTGAAAACACTACAAGGGAGATGTTAATTGTAATCCCACTCTACTCCAAGGTCAACCGTTTTGTTGGAAAGAGACAATAGGGATGCAGGCTAAAAAAAAAAGCCCGCTGTTTTGACTCGGTTAAATCGTTTTGAACAGCTTATTTGGGTGAAAGAAATACAAAAAAATACGGTATTTTGGTAGGTTGTCAGCGTTTGCGTGATTGTTACAAGTGAGCTTATGTAATGCTGGCTCCCTTTGAAGGAAAACAGTGTTTTTTTTTCGTGGCGCTTGCGAGATGAAGGTTCCTCACTCGCTTTCACTGCTTCACTTCACTTAATGAAATTATCTCTATAGGTTTTTTCCTCTCCTTCCTTCAACGCCTCCCACATTCAATTCGCATATCTATTCTGGCATGTAATGAAATAAAGTTATTACCGCTATCAAATAAGTTGAACGATGTAATGAGAGCCAAAACGACCTGAATTTGTGTTGTGATTTCACAAAATTAAATTAATCATCGTGACGACGACAACAACAAAAAAAGACAAAAAAAACGGGACCGGAGCAGTGCTTTATTTACATACAGATGAGTCACATTGTGGCACTGTCTCACACGGGGTGCACGGGTGAAATGCACTTCATTGACGCGTCTGTTATCTCTTCTCTCGGGGGTCCTTGAGGTCGACCCGCCTCGCACAAAATGTACGTTATCGCTGAGATGGACACAATGGCAGAAAGTAATTTTGGAGCACAATGGGAAGCTGTGAAAATGAAAAAAATGTGTTATCTACTACCGCGACCACAAGGCAACAGATTTACAAATCTAGATATTCCACAAAGAATTACAAACTGAGGTCAGTCCCTCGGGTCGCGTACGGAAGGGAAGCGCGCCATTTTAGTTTTTGCCTAAAACTGATATAATTCTTGCACATTCATTTGTAGAATTAAAAGATTCGATCTCATCGCAAGCCTAGTCCAGACCACGCCGCACCACGATTTGCCCATTGAAGATGAATTTTTTAGTAATAAAGTAGTTTTTAATAATGAAAGGTTGTGTTTGATACTTAAGATCTTCTCTAAAATCTTAGTTAGTTACTAAAATTTTAGTTACTTAGTTACAGTGCTGCGGATCTTACTCTCTCTCTCACCTCATATTTACTTTAATATTAACACTTACACACAAAGGTTTACTAGATTATGGTCCATAAATGTGGTCAACACACGTCTCTCACTCGTTCCCTCGGTGTTGTTTCTGTTCTCTCTCATAGCTCTGCTGGTGTCTGAAGTCTCTGTCCTACTGGAGAGCAATTCATGTTTTGTTCCTTTATAGTTTATGTGTGTTAACTTGTTGTACATAGTTGTACAGAACAAAATAAACATTAATAAGAAAAAGAAAGTCCTCCTTTTTGTGTCCGTCCTCCCTAAAGCCGCTAACGTGACTTCAGACGGCAGCTCCGTGGGGCTGATACGGCGCTCACTGATCGCTCCATTAACAGCTGCTTCCTCCATCATAATGCAGACTTTAACTGAACAACAGCTGCTAGTAAAGACAACACAGTCAGCAACACCTGTAACCAGTTGTTCATATTGAATTAACCTGGTAGTCGATCGGTAATCAATGCTGTTGTCATTTGTGAACATCCGGGAACGGTCACGTGATATCACTGTGGCGAATCAGGGAAGGGTGGGTTGCCATGTTTGAGCGCAGTGGCTCCACCAATTTCAGCTATATTTTATTTTTCAAAAGCGATTTAATATTATTCAAACGTATTGTTCGATTCGTAATGCGTACCGAACCGTGAGCCCCGTACCGAACGGTTCGATATGAATACGTGTATCGTTACACCCCTAATATATATATCATAATGAAGGTTCGTCTAAGGAAAATATCATACAGTACACAATGTACCGATTCAGAACTTGTGAAGTGATAACATGCAGTAAAAAAACAAAACATGGCAGGTCTTGAAGGGCTCTGAGAACTATAATCAGAGCGAGTGGGAGTCAGTCGGAGAGAGAATTTGTGTTCGTACATGTGTGATGGAAACACCGGCAGTGCGCAAACAGTACGGCGGAGTGTGTGCGTACCTGTACACTTCACACAGAGGCAGATGTGATGCAACATTTGCGAAACCCTTTTTCCAGACTTCTTCAAACAAGTCAGTGTAGGATTTCTCGCTATAATACACCATTCAAGGGTATTTGAGTTGAAGCACTCCCCCCCCCCCACGCACACACACACACTTGCTATGACTGACTCCAGCTCTGATGACACTTGATGAAACGTCTGCACTGTTGCTGTGTTTTCACTTCCTGGCAGTGAAGAATGTCTCAATGCTGTTTCCTGTGAGTTCTTGCCTTTCACTCGGCTGCAGTGTTTAATTGTTTAATTGTGTTTTTTTAAATAATTTTAATGTTTTGTTCTTCGACATAAAATATGTCCATAAATACGAGTGGCGTAATGAGACTACAAAACATCACCTCGCCAACTAGTCCACCTCATGGTGGTGGCGTGACGTCATGCGACTGCGTTGTCGCTCGTTAATAGCCTAACGTGCAGTTACCTTTTCTAAAATCATAAAAGTGGTGTTGATTTGTGAAGATTATCTCGCCGAACAAAACGTTGAAGTGTCATGTTTGCCACAGAGCTTATTTTCTGAAATAATCCAAAATCTAATAGAAATATCCCATTGGCTTGTTGTTTTGGGAACCAGTTTACACTGCTAATCTCCGATTAGCTGATTAATTGGTCATTTTGGTCTAAGTCGACTAAGATTTCTTAAGTTTTCATTTACATTTTTTAGGCTTTTTATTCAAGCCAGATGATTTATTTCCAAGAAGCTTTAGAGCACATATCTGGTAAGCACAAGATTCAAAGTGGTGCTTTGGTGTGATTATTTGTGGAATAATTGGGTTTCACAGATCTGGCAATTAAATCAACTAACTGAAAAGACAGCCATAGAAATTCCAGCTGTGTAGGATAACTTGAGTGGCCTCCTATGGAGACCAGACGGGAAAGATATTCCATCTGCAAAATATCGCCATGCATGATGAAGCTCCCAGGTTTGTTTGACAAAACACAGTTTGAGTCGTAAAATGTAGCACTCCGCTACCAGCAGCATTGGCATCGTAGCTAAGGTGGCGGTGCTGTGAGATCCTTGTTGTTCCCCCTGTATTGTGATTACACATGAAGTAGATATAGTTGGATTTTATGTTGCTGCTGTTCTCTGCAACCCTGAAAGGTCAAGCAAGTAAACATTGGATGTAGGAATGTTTCTGCAAGTGTGTGTGTGTGTGTGTGTGTTATTCGGCCCTCGTGCCAAGCTTCTTGTTTCCAGTGAGCTTGATTTGTTTTTTTATTGCTTGTATTCTGGTGCCTGTGTATCTATGCATGGTTTAATGCTGGTTATACTGTTTAAAAGAAGTAATGATAAAACCAGTAAAATAAAATAGCAATAAGAGTTACATTAATAAATCTTTATTTAGAAGTGATACTAACACCAGTGCCTGGTATAAACTAAAATACAACAGTAATATTGTGAGATATTGAAAGTGATATTGAAAAGTAATAAAAAGTTCTTCACATAATATATTCAAGGACCATTTATTGTCATTATGCAACACAGGGATGCACAATGAAATTCAGTTGTAGCCCATTTGTAACACATCACAAACAAAACAAAAACAGTAGTTCATTCCTGTCATTAGGATTGTAAACAGCAGCAATAAAAACAGTTCTCTGGGCACATTCAAAATTCCACATCAGGAAAAACATTGTTCATCAACTTTGACTGATGTTTGAGCACCAGGCATCATGATGTAAACACAGAGTCCTGCTCCTCTCGTCTCACCAGAGTCCTGCTCCCTGACCTGCTTTCCGTCCGTCAAGTGCAGCTTGATCCAGGTCTCAGTGAAGATGTGGGCTCAACAGTCACTCAAACTCAATCCGCTTTCATCCATTGTATTTTTCTATGACCGGGCATCAGACAGCCAGGAGCATGCTGCGTAGTGGAGTATTCTCAGGTCCTAGCTCGGTTAGCTTAGCTTCCATCTCGGCCCCCCCCCCTCTCCTCCCTGAAGCAGTTTGGTGACGTTTGGTCCGGCAGATCTGGCTGGTTGGTCGGCCGTGGGCGGTGATTGCCTCAAGGGCCGCTGCACTTAAACCCATCCCCGTGCTTCCTTTTCAGATGTTGATGCATGTTTTTATCAAACACCATTAGTGATAAACTCAAACAAACAAACAAAGACATAAATGGAGCTAAATCCATAGGAGCTACCGGCCGTAGCATGTACATGCATTGCCATAGCAAAGTTAATATTGAAAGTAATACCACATGATAATGGCTACCCAGTACCCCACACTATAGCCAGAGATGCATAACTCACACTCAGCGTTATTACTGTAAGTTCACCATCTTTCGGGTCCTATCGCACAAACTCACGCTCCACCTCCCCGACGGTGCGGGCGAGACGGGCCGGTGGTGTGACCCGACCCCACGGGGCCGGGATCCCACTTCACCCGGCACGCTGGTCCTCACTTTCATTGTGCCACGGGGTTTGCAGTTGCTTCACCCTGTGACTCGCGCGTGCGCTAGACTCCTTGGTCTATGTTTCATAACGAGTCGGGTGGGTTGCCTACATCACCGAAGACCCCCGATGCCTTTTACTTGAGCCGATCCCCACCCTGGTGACGCGGTTGGGGCGGACTGTCCTCAGTGCGACAGTCGCATATGAGATGTGGTTTATAGATCTCCAGCAATATGTTTGTGAACGTGTGACGAATCTGGCGTCAGAGGCAGACAACAGCTGCTGCGCATGGAAGGGAAACCAGTAGGTTTAAAAACCAGTAGGGATGTAACACCGGGACCCGTCTCTCCCCTCAGGGAGACCGGGCACAGCGAGTATTTAGTCTACGGCCCCGGAAAGCGGCGAGGTCTGGGCGAGGAGCGCTGAAAAGTACCTTCGCCCCGAGCCTTTCCAATCCGACCCAGTGCCGGGGTCGCGGTGCACTGCCACAGAGGATATGCGCCTGGCGAGGGTATAGCGGTCCTGATGTGCAAATCGGTCGTCCGACCTGGGTATAGGGGCGAAAGACCAATTGAACCAGTAGCTGGTTCCCTCCAAAGTTTCCTTCAAGATAGCTGACGCTCACAGTTTTTCCCGCCCCCACGCTAGATCAGGGTCAAAAGTTTGAACTGAAAAAAACGATCTGAAAGTGAAAAAAAGATTTGAAACCGAAAAAAAATAAATTTGAATCTGAAAATATAAAATCTGAAACTGAAAAATACAAGATCTCAAATATCTAAATATATATGAAAGTGAAAAATAAAAAAAATAAATGTATTCAAAAAAATTCCAGAACTGAATCAAAATTATATTCAACCCAAAAAAACTTTTCATTCACTTATTTTTATTTTGAATACATTGCTGTATTTTTCAATGTTCAAGACCATAACTTGAACTTTCAGGTTCAAATTATTTTTTCAAATGATCAAAACTTTTGACCTGGATTTAGCTCCATACCTGGACCCCTCGTGAGCCTGCGATCAGCTAAACCGAACCACCCGCTCCTCACAAACTAATTATTAGTCACGATGTATCATGTGCACACTCATCGGTGACATTAAAATGCCACTCATGTTCAATTAAAAAAATGCATGGCAGACACTTTTCCACCGTCATTAGGAAAACCCAGGTTCAGCTTTTCATTTGCCAGGATGAAAATATCCAGAGGGAACGTTTCATGAAGTTTGAGCGGCAGAGCACCTCTCCCGTAATCACGGATGCACGTTCCATTTACCCATGAGGAATAGAGCATTATCACTGAGCTTCGGCCTCCTGACAGTTAACATCAACATCTGATTTTCCTCTCTTCACGTCTTCGCACTCATTTAAGCTGTTAAATTGAGATCTGGTGGGCTCCTCGTTAGCCCGTCTCCCTGAGGAGCATTTACTTCATTAATTGCGAGTGTATGGGAATTCAACATTAAATATTCATGATTCCCCATATTATTTTTTGTATTAAATAATTTACACTGCGCCGCGGATCGCCGGATTATTTAATTGAAATAACTGCTTCACGGACATTTATTTACTCCTAATAAGTGCGTTAAGAAATACTGTGTTTGTGACATCAGGTTTATAGAACTGCCTTGCATTGTGGCACAGTAAAGTACTGGAGTACTTTCTGCTTCCTCACACAGAGTCTGGTGGCCGTGAGACGGTGAGTCACGGCCACCCGACTCTCAGACCACCTTGTTCCAAATGTTTCCATGCGATCAGTCCCCTATAGACCTTGTAAGGCAGAATAGGAGCATGCAAGAAAGACCGCTAGCAAGATGAAGCTTGTTATTTTCACCTCACACAGAGAACCAGAAGAGCTTTGAGGACCTCAATCAACCTCAGCTTTTAAAACATTTGAGAGACCCTCTGTCTGGAATCCTTTTCAGTTTGATGATTATCCTCACGCAGGAATTTTGTTCAGAATGATTCTAAAATCCAGAAGTCTGTGCAGGAATACAGATACCTCAATCACTGATTGTGTTGCATTATAAACCGAGGTACATTATTAGCGCATCACCTAAGGGCAAAACACACAGCCATGAAAAAGGATTTCAGCTTTTCAAAAAACGATGCCGCTGAAGCATGTAAAATCACAGGTGTGACTGAAGTAATGAGCAAACAGTTTAGATGAGACTCCGTCGGAGGGGAGGGGGGTGAAGCAGACACACATGAAAATTATTTTTTAGAAATTTTCTGCAAAGTTTCTCACCTCATTGCGTGAACACTGAACTGGATAGCCTATTCAGAACACTGGCTTGGTGATCAATATTTCTTATTTCGAGGATGAATGCCCTCAAGTGGTAGCCCAGACGAAGGCAAGGCAATATATGGAGGGCCAAAATCAACATAAAGTAGTAAAACGTCATCAGACAAGTCAAAAAAGTGAAATACATAACCGAATAACTCTATTGGTTTTATTTAATAGCATTCACAGGCAGTGTAAACAATGTGTAACAAAAGCTTTAGTGAAATACTTTAGCTGGCAAGCCAACATGCTAACATCAACATCTTTATGCAACGTAACCTCAGTGGTACGAGAAGTTACTCATCGTTTTTCATGCGCTTACCTACAAAAGCCATCAATAAGTGTTCATTTCCGCGTGTTAAATGCATTTTAAAACAAAGTCACACAGTCTCACAGGAAACTATTGTTTTTCTAGATTCAGGCAACAAAACGACTTAGTAAGGTTTAGGAAATATCATAAAATACTTATTTAGGTTCAGGAAAAAAAATGACTTGGTTAGGTTTAGGACATATATAATACTTTTAGGTAGGTTCAGGTAAAGATCTTTGTTTGTGTTAAAAGAACTATGGAAGTGCCTTTACTGAAATACGGAAGTTACAAAAAACAAAAATTCAAAATTGACTTCTTGTTTCACACATTTTCCAACAGCAGTCTTCCAGGGGAAAGATGGGTATTTGTTTGACCTGTCCACCTTCCCGTCCCGCCCTGCATGGGCTCTTGCTGTCTAGTTCATGATCACATGGACTACATCAAGTTTGATTGTTTGCGGGATATCTGCGTATTACAGAGCATTATTTTTCGTAGGTACAGCTACGAACTCTTGTTGAGAACAGCCAGTTTCAATTGGTGAATGGTCAACTATTCAGGGATACTACTGATAGAAATATTGGGACAGTTAGGAAGCATTGTCATGTGTGAGCCTTATCAAAATTTGATATACTCTTAACGTAGCTTTAGTGGCCACATGCGATTCATTTTTCACTTTCTGAAATTCAAGCATAGACTTTCTCCATATTGTCTATGACGCAGCAGCTGCCAGGGAGCTGATGCAACACTGGCAAGTCTTAAAGCTTAGCCCATAGCTTTTTCCTCACACTTGTCAGAAAAGATATTCATACAATGACACTTCACACGCAGCAGCTTCTGGAAACTCTTGAGTTAATTTACTTCAACCTGTGATCCTTTCAGCCTGGTCCTGTGTGCTGTGTTATCATAATCCTGCTGCATTGGGTTACGTGGACACTTTTTTCCCCCTGCAAATATTTGCCTTTCGGGGATTATAATAAAGACGGGACTGAATTGAACAAGTCGCCCTGGGTGAAGAAAGACGTGGCATTATCTCATATTAACCAACTGTCTGGCATCTGCTGCTGATGATGAGGGGCGTTAATTAAGACAGAGCGACAAAGAAATAGTGTGCAACGTCCTCTGCAATTAACGGCGAGTCCTTTGGTAATTCGACAATTGCAAAGGAGACAGAACCTTTTTTTTATTTTTTATTTTTATAAAACAGCTGCATCCGCTGCTCGTCGCCTTGGAAATCTCTGAAGCTGTTTAACAAATTTCTCAGGTTAGTGTGATATTTTTATTTTTTTCTCACCGTAGATTAATTTTAATTATTCTTCAGACATCAAATTTAAATGAACAGAATCTTGCTCAGATCGTGGCTGTACTTTTGAATTTTTTTTATTTTTCGTATTGTCAACTCATCCCATAAAAAAAAGACAGAAAACAACGATGACATCAATCTTCTATCAATAATTGTTTCTTTAATATATGAATGAGCCACACTTTTGCACTGGTTGACATGTTCCTTATGTCACCATGAGCCAGCCCTTTCTCCTTTATATGTTCCCATCCAGACGACTTTCTTAACCCAGTGTGCCACGGTCTCCCCATCTCGTGAGTAAAAGGGGAAATACACCTAAATTATGCATGAAGTGTCTTTATTCTTTGATTTGAGGGTTGCTGGAAAGATATTAAAATTAATAATACCTGACTAACAGTCAATTAAGATATTTTACTAAGCCAAAACTCTGAACTGAATTTGTACCTCCGAATATTTGAAGTGTTATAAAAAGAGTTTTCTCAATAATTCCAGACAATGACTAATATGCATGTGTTGAGGACATCTCTGACTCCACGCATGCAGAAAAAATGAAACAATTTTACTGTACCAATTAAGAGATATTTCAAAGTAAAAGTCATACATTGTACAAAGAAAATATCTAATTGAATATTAGAAGTGTTCTAAAAACTATTTTCTCAATAATTCCAGACAATGATTGATTTTTATGTGTTCAACACATCTCTGACTCCACCCATACTGAAAATCAGACATTTTTACTGTACAGTTATTAGACGTTTTCTCGGTTCAAATATATGACTTTTACTATGAAATATCTCTTAATTGGTACAGTAAAATTGTTTAATTTTCTGCATGGGTGGAGTCAGAGATGTCCTCAACACGTGCATATCAGAGAGGATTCTGGCCTTCAAAACAAAGCCGAAACTGCTGTATTTGGATGTATTGAACACCATTAGTGATAATCAAGTGAAATATATAGTTTGGTACATGAGAAAATTCAAATAGCACACATTGTGCAAAAATGACCATTTTGGAGACCTCGCCTGAAATGTCTGTACTAAAACCTCTCTAATTTTGTTCTGCTTCACTTTATGAAAGTCGTCAAACTTTGCAGAGAAACTGATCACATATTGTCCTATGATTTGGGAGAGATTTAGACTTGCAGTTGATTCATTCAAAAGAGATAATCATCCTAAAAGTGCTTTTTTTTTTCAGGCGAACCTGCAACTTTTCAATTTGTGCTGTGTGCCATCTTCATTTTCTCTTAACCAGTAACATACATACTGATATTTACACATCTGAACAAATCTCACAAGTGTTCCTTTTATTATAACACCAAAGTTATTCAAATTCACCTTGTTGTTGCAGAGATATACTCTTTTTAGTATGGGTATGCATGTATGGGTATGCTATATTTTAAAAAAAATAGTTAAGGAAAAAGTTTAAAACCTCTTGAACCCTAACCCTAATTTCAAACCATGTCCTGAGTTAGTGCATGTTGTACAACAACTCAAGTCTCAGCGTTCTCGCACACTGCCTGCTCACAGTGGCGTTGAGGTCAAGTATTCATGGCTGTGCCTGTCTTAGGTTGTCCCCAGTTTTAACAGGGGGGATCTTACCCGTCATAGGCGAACCAGTCTTCCATACTCGCCTGTTTTTTGGAATATGTTTTTTTTAAATGTAACTCTTAAACTTCTAAAGGAAGTTTTATTTTGATTAGCAAATCACAGTAATACGTTCAAATATCATGAATCAAATATTCATCAAATAACAAAAATGTGACCATACATTTTGTGCGTGTCACAAAGACGGTGCACATCCTCTGTGAAAGGCAGAGTGGATGGCTTGTTAAAATGCCCCTCATTCAAGGTGGTCAAAGCTGTGTGTGAGACAAGTTCAGACCACTTTGTAGTGAACAATGTTTTGAAAGTCTTGGTTGACTTTATCAGCCCATAGTCGTCTGCTATTATAGCTCTGCAGTCTGCAATGTCACTTATCTTTTGCAATGAGTGACCCGACTTAAGCAGTAGACTATGGAAAATACTCCATCTGCATGTTTAAAATATTATCACACTATAAAACAACATACTGTAACATACCTGCATTTATGACAAAGGAAAACATAGAAGAATGGTCTTCTTGTGGACAACAGCGCATCCTCTGTCTAGAAAGACAGCATCACGTTAGTGTTAGCTAGCTATATTGGAGACATTTTTACTGGCAATAAAACACATAAAAAATGTATTTAACTTAATAAAAACATGGCCAAACGAGGAAATATGTTTTAAGAGACATGAGACGTCCTTTCCTCAGTTGCGTCACGTGAAGCGGCGTCTGTTTCTGATGATGGCGTCTCTGATCACAGCTGTTAATCGGCTATAACAGCTGTAGAGACTTTTGAGAAGTTTGTGTCTGTTCACATGATCACTGCACTTCATATTAGTGTAACAGACTGTCTCATGTTTATCGTTCTGTATTGGAGATGATATGTCCCTTCAGGGTTGCCGTAGAGGAAAAACAACTCTCGCGTGTGAAACAAAAATAAAAGAGAGAAGCCGTGGACTGAACGAGATGTCTGGTCGCCCGACTCCGCTTATTACTGACTTATAAGTGCTCCTCATACACGAACCCAGGACGCTCGGTTACATTGGTGGCAGCGGTGGTTCTTATGCACCGACTACGGACCGCTACGACTATTTTACGCTTCGGCGACTGTGAGTGTGCACTTTCTTAGCTTAGCTTAGCTGTCTCAGTTTAGCTAGCAGGCTAATTCCGCGGCACTTCGAAACACAACAAAGTAGTTTTGTCACGTTTGTTATTTTGTATCAATCTACAACTTCAAACCACGTGCCTCAAACTGTTTAATACTGCGACCGTAATCCAGGAGGAAATACGTTTTGCCCAAAACTTATTTAAGAACGCAGTTTAATTGCATGGGAATGTAAGTAGTTTCGGAGACAGGTTTGACATGGTGGCTTATTTTGACTCTACTTACTGTAAATAATAACTAGTGCAACAAATGAGAATCGATCAGCAACTAAAAATAGTCCCCAGGAATGCACTCCTACTTTTTTTTTTTAATAGGAGTTGCTTGTTGTGACAAACCCACAGAGATGTATCACTCTGCAGTCCCCCTCAGCTCCATCTCTCAACTTATTGTTTTAGGTTGAAGGCCTGCGACTTTACTGTTATTGGCTGACTCTCACCAACACCCTTCCCGGCTGCTGCTCTCAGTGATGAAGCTCTGTTAAACCCACTGTTCACGACTGGCTGAGCTCCAGACGGCAGAAAGACAAAGTTAGTGTCTAGCTGGTGAACATGGTTTTAGCAACTGAATAACCAGGTATGTCCAGCCAGAGAACAAAGCATAACTGAAAGGAGACTCAACATTGCATTGATCTTCATCAAATTGCCAGAAAACATGGAAGTGATATTAAGCAATTGTTTGCTAGTATGTTTTCTGACAATATGTCAGTGTTGTGTTTACAGCTTGTTCCAACCAAGTGGCCATTTAAATTAGTCATGCATCTTTATGTATTTTTCTATTACATGTATTTATTATTCATCCATCACTTCAGAAGCAACAATTAAAGATTCAGCTTGGTGGAAAAGCATCCTTAGATATAATTCATTAAGAATTTAACAGTTAAAAATATGGTGCAAGACTATGTGGGTGCAGCAGTTTCATCAGATTTGTGGTCTGGCAATAATAATGAAGGAGACAGCGCAGCAATTTACATAACATTTGACATTAGTGACATCAATCAAAATATGGCTCAATACATAAAAAAATACATAAAATCTCACATGTGGATAAACACTTTTCAAAATTGGTGTCATTAGGGTGAGGGTGTTTCCATTCACATGTTAGGATGTATCGCATTTGGAAAAAGTTGTAAAAAAATGTTTCACGCATGCTTATTGCGACTTGTTATGTTTTCCTGTTCACAACCTTTACTTCTTCTTCTACTCTAGTAACTGGTGTGTTACAGCCATGTGTAGCCGGTGGCGCCAACTTCTGACCAAATTACACTGTGGGCGAGTTTTTTTGCACCAAACTGTTTGAAACATTGCTTGACAATTGAATGGAAACACAGCTAGTGTAACACCCAAAGTAACAAATCTATCGTCTACCAAAACAAAGAACAGATAAGCTTGGACTACAACAAACACATACCGAGTGTGAATTTATTCTCTGTTTTGGTAGACATTACTCCAGCACATCTTTACAGGACAAATAGTTGTTTCATGGTATATTAATATTCTGAATGTCGTATATGACTTCTTTAAAGATTCATGCCTTCAGTATGATTCAATGAATTTGGGACTGGGAAGGCCGGAGAGTTTCAAGACACATTAAGGCATCCTTGCTTTTGGTTTTGTTGACAGTAGGAAAATCATACAATAATGACAGATTTATCCCTTGTGTGTGAGATAAATTAAATACAGATAATTACTTAAATACCTTGACATTCTTATAAAATGCAAATAGATTCATGTACAATAAAATGGAACCAGTCCCGCAGAGCACATAGCTGCACATCCATAGGAATTCTCCGCGAGGGTTATGGAAATGGAGACGTGCCGCGTCACCTTATCTGTCCCCCGTCAGGGATCACCTTTTAGCTCAAGTGTCATCGGCAGTTTGCCAACCCAGTGCAGTCCTCCCCCCCACACCTTTGAATGGCACCTGCTAACAGATCCCGCTGTTATCCGCGCTGAAATAACACTGTGAGAGAGGGTGACAATGCCCGGGGACTCGCCTGTCAACTCTAGTAACATCAGAGGGTCCTGACACCCGTCTGAGGCTCTCGCCGTGACAGAATGCGATCCTGTGGGAAAGGCTAAGGCCGAGATTCAATGAAGCAGACCTTGATTTACATCTTTAAAAAAAATTATGAAAACCAATCATCACTTTTTATTTTTGAGTGAATGTCACCTTCTAAATTAACTCTACATTGACACATTTTAGGAAGTTAATTTTTTTTTTAACTCTCACGGTTAAGGGTCTGTGATGTTTTGAAAGGAATAAGATGCGATGTTTGGTGAAGGGGGGGGGGGGGGGGGGGGATTTGTCCATGCCAGCTCTTTAAAGGAAACTCACTTTGTCGTTTCTCTCATTTGGTGGATGCGAGGAACAAAAGTATTTCAGAAGCTTGTCAGGCTCACCTGTGTCACTCCTGCTGTGGCAGACGGAGTGCTGTAAATTGAGAGTGATGCTTTACTTTGCACAACACTGGGGAACATCTTTTATTGTGGCTTGCAACATGTGGATGCATGCACACAGAAGCAGTAAGGGAGTGGGAATGTATTTTTTAATAATTACAAACTGCATTCATCTATGTTTATGTATTTTAATGCGAGACACGGAAAGATAATGATAGAGGCAATATCACTGTGATTGGCAACTTTTTAGAAACAAAGGCTTACGCACGTCTTTTAAAGCAATCAACACAGAAACTAATGAACATACTTGAAATATGTCTGGTATATGCCTTTGTTAAATTATCAAAATATTTAACTATTTAATACCCGGGACTGTAAAATAAGATGAGCTTCAAAAGTTAAAGCTGTTCTCACCAATATTTGAATATTAAAGATGGGTGACGTGACTTTGTTAAAGGCAAAAAGGGTCGCAAGTAGTAATGGAAATCACACACAGTTTCCCTCAGCTCAATGGGACATTTTAGCATTTTTTTGTCCCCCTGCATGATTTAGCAGTTAAAGGATTGATATTCACTTCAACAGTTGGTGAAGACTACATTCAAACTTTTATTTTTGTTTTGACTTTTCAATTTGATTTTGGGTTATTTACGTTTGTTTATTTTAGTTTTAGTTACATTTAGTTTTACAGTGGTTTTGGTTTGTTTTGGTGAGAGCCAAGTAAAATGTCTCAGAAGTATCTAGCTACATATGTGTAGGAATGGCCGATCACTGGAGCTGTATGAAGACCCCTCATGCTTCAAACTCTCCACGATCATCCTGGTCCCCAAGAAATCCTCCATCACAGGATTAAGTGACTACGGGAATACTTCAACCCAAACTCTTCCACAGTATCCCATGACCTAAAGTGGGCGTCCAACATCGAAACCATCAGGAAAAAGGCCCAGCAGAGGTTGTACTTCCTGCGCCAGCTCAGGAAGTTCAACCTGCCTCAGGAGCTGCTGATCCTGTTTTACTCCACCATCATCCAGTTTGTTCTCTGCTCCTCTATCACTGTGTGGTTTGGATTGGCCACTAAACAGGACAGGAACAGACTACAATGGACTGTCAGGTCTGCAGAGAGAATTATTGGTTCCAGCCTGCCCTACATCCTGGACTTGTACACCTCCAGAGTCAGGAAACGGGCAGGAAACATCACTGCAGACTCTTCACACCCTGGACACAACCAGTTCCAACTCCTCCCCTCTGGTAGGCGCTACAGAGCACTGTACACCAAAACAACCAGACACCAGAACAGCTTCTTTCTGCTGGCCGTCACTCTGATAAACAATTAATCAAACATACTGCACCTCCATTTGCACTATTACCTCCATTTGCACCATCGCCTCAATTCCATTGTCATTGTTGTTGTAAAGGTTTATGTTCATATATTTTTATACTTTTGGATATATATTTCTATTGTACATAGTCGTTACATGTTTTTTGTTGTCCTTGTTTTATTTTGTATATATTTTTTGTTTATTTGTAAACTTGTCTATGTACGTTGTGAGCAAAGTGAAAACCGGAGTCAAATTCCTTGTATGCGTACTCAAACATGGCCAATAAAGCTGATTCTGATTTAATTCAGTTTTAGTTACAACCCTGAACGGAGCCAAAAGGAGAGTAAATATTGGACTGAAATTCCTTTGGGAGTCCAGAAACATGTGTTGCCCTGTGAATGCTGAATGTGTAAATGAGCAACTGTTGAAGATGATTTGGCCAACTTAACTGGATAATATGACAATATTGTGTACAGCTTGTTCTGCTGCCCCCAAGTAGCCAAATAAATCATACTGCTTTTAGAGTGAAGATGAACAGTATAATTCAAGACGCCATATTTTTGCCCAGCTATCATTGATGCCCAAGGATGATGATCCAACACTTTGCTCAGGAGCAATATCTCCACCTTCAGCCAGCAGTGCAATGTATCTCAAAAGCTAATTTGAGATACCTTATCAACATTCCATGAAATATACAGTACAGTGGATATTCATGCTCCACAAAAAATCAAATCCTTATGTCTATGGTGACCTCTGACATTTCCTCTAGTACCTAATTAAGCCACAATGTCCACTTGCACATATGAACACAAAAAACAGCATTTCATAATTGCCATGATTTTTTTTTCATTAGCACATTCACACTCCCCAGAGGATGATATCTTTACATTTTGGAAACCTCACAAGCTTTCCTCTTGTGCTACCATTGAGTTGCATTGTCTTTACACATAAGATATGTTGTAATCATTCAATAGAATGGCTTAATATTTACTCATTTATGCTCCCAAGGGGATAAACCCTTTTTCTTTTTAATAAGCGCGTAGCCTCTTTATAAGCACTGCCTAAAGACAAACTTTACAGTTTAGTCCGACTAAACCCCAGGGATAGCAGAATCACCAGTAATTCTCTGCTGCATACAAAAACAGATTCTACACAGCCTCAAGATGTCATTAATGGAACTTTAATTCATGCTCACTGACACATTGGTTTAACTTACCTAATCATGAGTTAATATCAGTCAATTAATTCCTTACACTAGAGCAAGATTTTCTTTGCAGCATTTTCAAGTATCGAGGGATGAGATTCATGTCGATATGTTTCGAGGAGTGGGACAACTTTGAATAGTAAGTAAAACAAATAACTATTAGTTGGTAATCGTGGGCCACCCAGAAAATTAACAACATTCTTCATGTCAGATGCATTCATTTAAAAATCAATGACAGCACGTTTGACAGCAGAGTGCCATGCCTATCATGATAAGCAGCAGCTGTCATCATAACTATCTTTGTTTTTGACATCACCTGTCTTAAACAGCTCCTGCTGAAATGAAAGGGAATTAATATTGCAGTGTTGTGTCTTTAATTAAGCATTAGTCTTTAATTACGGCATGGGATAGAAATGAGTGAATATGAAATTACATACAATTTTTTAAGCTTCCTTAATGCACCGGGAACAGTACTGCACAGTGGGGTTTGCGAATGATATGCTGAAGCTAATTTGTTCTTGCTGGCATTTATTTCCACAGATAACTAGGCTTTAGAATATTCCAGTGTGTGATGGTACAGTAGTTATACTGCTATGGGCTCTGGATGGATTTCAATATTTCGCTTAGTTAATTCATTGACACTAGACACCTGTATTAAAATGTAATGTCCATTTTGTGCTTCACATGGCTCCCACACAAAATGTTTTAACAAACTTTTGGGAAAGAGGTACAATCGATCAATGATCATTTGCCAATGAGCCTCAATGTGACAGAAAGAAATATTCTGTGGACTGGCACGGTTTGACCTTTCTAATATAAATGAGCTCCACTTTTCTGACGTACAGTCATAAATCTAAAAGTGAGCTCATAAACCCGAAGATCTCTCCAGAGAGATTCGACCACAGAGTTCCTCATTATTCAGTCACTGACTACATTAACATGCACAATATTTCGATTTTGCCATTATTTAAAAAAGACCATAATCCTAATCATATTTTTATATGGCTAATGAAAATGAATATTGCACTGATATCGCTGTTAAGAATGCAGCCATCCATACTCATAATTTTTTGGGGTGGTTGTAGAAAGATATATATATATATATATATATATATATATATATATATATATTGAAGTACAGTGAACCCATTGTCATGTTCAAGAAACCAGTTTTAGATGATTTGAGCTTTGTGACATGGTGCATTATCCTGCTGGAAGTAGCCATCAGAAGATGGGTACACTGTGGTCATAAAGGGATGGACATGGTCAGCAACAATACCCAGGTAGGCCGTGGTGTTTAAATGATGCTTAATTGGTACTAAGGGACCCAAAGTGTACCAAGAAAATATCCTCCACACCATTACAGCACCACCACCAGTCTGAACCGTTGATACAAGGCAAGATGGATCCATGCTTTCATGTTGTTTACGCCAAATTCTGACCCTACCATCTGAATGTCGCAGCTGAAATCGAGACTCATCAGACCAGGCAACGTTTTTCCAATTTTCTATTGTCCAATTTTGGTGAGCCTGTGCGAAATGTAGCCTCAGGTGTGCCTAATAAAGTGGCCGGTAAGTATATACTCAGGCCACAATGAACAAATTTGTGCGCATGGGATAAAATTTGTCCCTAAATTAAATTAAAGCCCAAACTTTAGTTAATTAGAATGCACAAGATAAGTGTATATACACAGAGCCAGCACAGCGCATCCCGGTGTGTATCTAAGTGAAGTGATGTTGCCAAGCCACAATTACGCATGGCAGATCCACTGGTTACATTTTGTGCAACCACCATCAGATAATTGCACCTCAACGTATTGTTTTGATTAGTTTTTCTACACAGTTTCTTCTGTGGCCTCAATTTAAATTTTTTTTTCTTTCTGTAGCCACTCTCAGGTTGCGTACCTATTGACTTAAAAACACCACAATGACGTACGTTCTACCGCCACGCCCTTTCAATAACTTGAATTTTCTTCCAACTGCAGTCATGTTGCTCCTTTGGTGTACCTTTGTCACTGTTCTGTTTTGCAAACTTTTGGCTTGTTAAATAAAGCCACATTCTGCACATCCAAACTGAATATGCAGTTAACATGCCTTGTATCAAATTTAAAATATTGTCATATTCGGGACAATAGTGAGATGTCAGTGCGCATGTAATCAATGTAGTCGCTGTCATAGTTTCAGTACAGTTAGTATTGAAATTGTGTCTTGATGCAGAAAATGTGTCCAATTGGGCTTGTATTTATTTGAAAACAACTCACAAGTTACTGCAATGCAACATAAATTGGAAATAATATATATTTTGTGAAGAATGATCAAAGTGGAGATTGAGTTACAGTTCACCATTTTTGTAAAATGTTTGC
Organism: Cebidichthys violaceus; assembly: GCF_023349555.1. NCBI lineage: Eukaryota > Metazoa > Chordata > Actinopteri > Perciformes > Stichaeidae > Cebidichthys > Cebidichthys violaceus. Next base: position 6,883,901 of record NW_027176395.1, on the reverse strand, counting down.
TATTAATAAATAACTGACTCTGTAATTTACCTTATGAGGAATGAACAAAAAGAGACCAGAAACCAAGAACGCTTGTTGTAAAAGGGAGTAAACTATAACTGCCGCTTACATAGACTCATCACAACCTAGTGACACACAAATTGGAGGACAAATGGTTCGGTGTTAACACCTGCTGTGTTAGACTATCTCTGTGGCAAGTGGCTCACCACACACTAGCCTCTCTCTTCTTACCAACTGCGTTTTCCTTTTTGTTTTGGCTCTTGAAATGTCATGAACAACAGCCATGCTGGTTTGTGTTGATGCTCCCGAAATAGAACAGGCACAGTGAAGCACTTTGAAGGTCCAAGGATACCACTAAAAAAAAAGAATTCTAAAGTAAAGGAGCCAAACAGCTGGTTCCCCGCGCTGCACCCTCCAAAACAACCAATGGCAAATTTGCAATGACATCTCATTAGGAAACCTCCCTTAAGGGGCCCCATGTCAATACCGTTGAACTTGACAATTCATGCGTTGATTAAACCTTTTAAAAACGAGGCCTATTTTCAGGCCTCAGCTCGAAAAAAGATAAGAAATACCTAATTGAGTGTATAATTAAATTAAAAAAAATAAAAATAAAAATAAATAATTATATATTTTTGAGATGTGAAAAGTCATGGAAATATACATGTTACAGGTTAACATAAGATAAGGATGGAACACAGCACAACTTGGAAAATTCTAAAGCTCGCCCTGGAAAAACAGCAATTTCAGGATATTGTTTTTTGGAAATTATGGACATCCAAGATTTAAAATATTCCAAGCTCTTATAACAACTGATAAAGGCTCTCTATACACATTTATACATAGATATAGTGAAACATTTATACAATATAGAGCATATAAAATTGCAAAACTGATTAAATATTCCAATATTTGAATAAAAAAATATTTTTTAAATTAAAAAACACTCTATCACTTCTGTTTATCACTCCTGATGTTCAATGAATCAAAAGACAGAGGATTGTGCTTTTTTTGAGTGTTTTAAGCTCTTTCTAAGCCCTTTTTATGGTCATTTTATGGTCACATACTGCTTCAGATTCAGCCCACTCTCTCTGTTTAGGGCTGTATCTCAGCCCCCCTTTCTCAGATTTTCACCATTGAGATATCCTTCGAACCGTAGAAGCCAATAGAATTGCCTAGAATTGAAAGCTAGATGATTGACAGCACTATTAGCCAATGGAAATGATAAACGTCCCATCTGATGGCAGATCTGAAATCTAATTTGCTGAGCTTCCAACCCTCCCAAGAAGCCGAGGAGTGTCGGAGAGACATGAATCGAACGGATTCACACGGAGCACATGCAGCTGGACATACCAAGCAGTGGAAGTATGGAGATATTTCATTTTTTCGCTGAGATTCGACCAAAAGTGAGTACAATATTCGATGAAAGCTGTGTGACTTTTTGTGTTAGAAGCTGAATATCTCTGTGATGGTTTACCGGAGAGAGAAATGGAAGATATGTCCGTAATCTCCGTCAAGCGGACATGCTTTTTCATGCATGTTCGTAGGTAGCACGTTGCTAACGGACAGTAGCAGCTGTTTTCTCCGGTCTTTTCCAGTCATATCGAGTTATGATTTATGATATTTTGTTATTTGTTTGCTTGGCTGATGGGAGATGTGTTTATCTCATGTAGAAGTGACCTAGTTCATGTTGTTCCCAGGACGCTGAGGTTTCTGCAGAACTATAACATCATTATATTCGTTCTTCGTGGGTTCTCTGCCAGTTACTTTTAACACAAAACTCTCTAAGTTTTTATGTACTACGTCCCCCAAATGGGGGACGCTCGGGCTTAATACTGTGGCTTATTTACAATGTGACAAGGTTGAAGTTATTTTAGTCGTTTTATTTCTTTATTTATCCATTTTTTAATCATCCTTCTTACTAATTTGTACTCAGTTGAACAAAATAAGATTTCATTTTGTGCTTTTTCTTTAGTGTCAGATTATTTATAGCAATAGTGATGAACACTGGTTGGAGCGGCCCCCTGGGGATTTTTGCCTTGGGCCCCAAAGGACTAGAAGTAGAAGTGCCACTGACCATCAGCAGCTAGGTAACTATGTGAAATTCAGAATGAGAATATATCCATATTGCCATCTTACCTTCATCAAGAAAGCAAAGAAGCGTATTTCCCATTATGTCGACCCCTTTTTTAAAGTGGTGCTCAATATGTAGTGATGATCCAGTGCTCATTTTAGATCGGGATGAATTTCAAAGAAAATACAAAGATTGCACAGTAGCTCCAGCTTGTTTAATGATTGTAAAAAGTAATCCTGATACCGCCCTCCTCTTGAACTCTGAACAGTCTCTAGATACTTGAGAATTTCAATGACACCTGGGACACAAAATGTTCCCAACACTCCAACTGTTGCAGCAGGTTTCTTCAAAAACCTGTTCAGAATGTCTTCATATTTCGTCAAATCAACATGGCCCTCCCCGTCTAACACCTCTATGTATTTCCCAAAGGGCATTTTGGGGGTTTGTGCTCGACAATGAAAGCATAAAGCATTCGAAAGGTTCCGGGTGTCAGTCTCTCAGTGGCTGAGAATCTCCTCGTTCAGAACAGGTACAGCTTTAGAGAAAATGCAAATAGATTTTTCTTCTTTTTTTTTTTTTTTGCAACAGTTCAAAGTGAGTGCCAAAAACAAAGTCCCACAAAAGTGAATAGAGTTATTGTAGCTGCAAATCATGTATTCAGATGCAATAAGACAATATCTATCAAGGTCAAGGAAGTGTGGTCTATCATATTTTGTTATTAAAAGGTGTCCTTTATAGTATCTACTCAATTTAGGGTAAGGGGCACTCTGTCTTGATACAACCAGCACTTCATTCTCTCACAAACTTTGGACATTTTGTTAACACAAGAGAAATAGACTTCTATTTGTCGACTAAAAGTCGTGTAATTTTCCAACTGATAACAAAGTGACTGAGCTTTGTAATGGAAATGAGGCGAAAAGCCCCAGTAAGGCTGTTGTTCATCTTCAAAGTTTCTGTTCACAAGTCAGTGTCCTTGTCCTTTCTCTGGAAATAAATAATTTAAATGCATGGAGAGCTTAGATCTCGCAATTATATTTGTGTTCTCTTGCCATACCTTTGGAGGCATGAGAGGCTTCACAGCCGTGTGAGACCAAGTGAACACACACCAAGAAAACCGTTGTCCAGGATTGGCCTGCTCTTCTTCCCATCCCAGTTCCTGGATTTGTTTGTTTCAAAACAGGATGGGGTTATGAACCATGGTTTTAGCGCAACAATAATACAGTGTTCAATCATTACATGGATAGAAAGTATACAAAAACTCTTGCTGACAGACCCCAGGTTTTGTTGCATCAACCCAGACACCAGTTGGCATTATATGTTTCTGCAAATCACACAATGAATACATTGAATGTTGATGTCATATCAGCATTGTGTCACGCCTGCAGAAACACATGGTAAACATGAAACAATTGGTTGGGTTATGTCAACAGAACTGCTTGGTTAAGGTTTGAAAAAAAGACTGTGGTTTCTGTTAAAATAATAAAGTAAAATAATAAAATAGCCTAACTTAATGGGCATAACAATGTATACCGTAAGTAAATAATAACCACCCTCAGTGACTTTTCTTACTTAAAAAGCAAATACAGATACAGACGATAAGTTCTTTCTTATAGCGCTCATCCATAACATCACTGTTTTTTATACATTGATAGATGATATCTGGAGTGGAGGCCACAGTATTCCAGTTACCCATGTTTGTGTGCCCCTCTTAGTATTTAATTTGCTACCAAGCACTTTATCCATTCAAATATAAATGTGCTATGTATATAGGTGTAGACCATATAATCCACATTTTGCTTCCTGTTGCATCCCTCCAGATTAGTCAATTAATATTTCAGTTTTGTGTTTCAGTCGAGGTGCTGTGCCTTTGTTCCGACGGCCTGTTATCCTGAAATCCTGATAGTTTGGAAAAAGTCCTATCCGACAAAGGGCCCTTGTTCTGAGAATACAAACCAGCCCTGCAACAAACAGAATCATATGGCTAATTATCATGCACAATGTGTGCAAGGGCACGAGCCATGACCTAGCCCCTCAGTTGGTTTGACTAGGAAGAAGTCAAAGTTATCAACCAGGAGTCAGTGGACTGCCAGAGATAGGTCACGGATGCCATTCACATCAGGGGCCAAAGACATGTAAACACCTAGAAAGCTTGTTTGCGCTGAACACTGTTGGTGCATAACCAGGCCCAAGGAAGGAGATCTGCTTATGCCTCTAATGCAGCAAATCATTCAACACAAGTAGTCCCATGAATGACAAAACAAGGTCTGTATTCCACTCTGTGTAACTAAAGCAGAGGGAGAGCGATGTGTTCACTTAATGACGCCTTCAAGCTGTTTAATGTCACACATCTGCCCCCAGCCTGTGCTATAACAGTGAAATGTGTAGGTGACAAACATAGTTTCACTGCAATTCATAATTAATTTGGACAACACACACCTGTTGCTGAGCTCCATAAAATACCAATAACTAAGCTGCCGCGTCCTGTTTTTAAATCTAGTTTACCGGGTTGACATTGTTTATAATACTGGGTGAAATGGCTGCTGAATATAAATATCAAATTTCTTTCTCATTTGGAACAAGTTCCATGGCTGTTCCATGTGAAAATCATCGCACGATGATGACGACAGAATAGAGGACAGTCTGGAATATCAGGGCGTGAGGAGGTTGGGGACTGACATGCAAGAAAGATTTGATTTGAACCCTGGATTTTGAAGTTATACAGCATGTGCTGTAACCATTTGGTTCCCAAGGTACCCCACCATCCCACTCTTCAATGACTGCTTCCAGGAACGTGTATGGTGGATGAACATCCAGTGCAGGGACATACTACTGAAATTTATATGGAGAGGCCTTTCATGCGATCAGCGAGAGGGCAAGAGCTGAACCTTTTTTGGCAGTAATTTTAATACTAAAACAACACAGTTTCCGAGGTCCATCCATTTTCCTCCGTTTATCCGGGGTCGGGTCGCGGTGGCAGCAGGCCAAGCAGGCTGACCCAGACTTTCCTTTCCCCCGCAACATTTTCTAGCTCATTCTGGGGGATCCCGAGGCGTTCCCAGGCCAGCTGGGAGATGTAATCCCTCCAGCGTGTTCTGGGTCTTCCCCGGGGTCTCCTAGTTTCTGGGGTATAAAGAGAAACTGATGATGCTGGAGAGCTCTTTAGGATGTCTTGCTGACACCTTCCTTCGTTTACTAGTCACGTTCACGATGTAATAACTGAGCAGGTTAGATTTCAACACAAGGAAGGATTAATCCAAATTGGGAGGGGTAGCTGGCAGCTTTCAGCTCTGTGCTGTCTTTGGCCAGAGTGGCTGAGGACCGAACATTAACTACTGACACAACAAGCTAAGCCAAGTCTTAGCGAACTTCCCGATGGCCAGTCAGCCCCTGATCCAGAGCTATTACAAACAAGCGCAACCAAGAGTCTTGACCTGTCGTGAAATGAAATCAAGAGTGCAATTTGTCTTGTAGCAAGACAATATCATAGAAACATGTGGTCGATTCTGAGACAAGAACTTCCAAATACTCGACCGATCTTGAGTACAAACACACTGCCGTATAGTTTCATTAAGTTAGGTCTAACACCTCAAGACCTCTGTACTACTCGTGGGGGTTTCACCACTTCTTGTAGAAATGAAGGAGAGCCGGTGTCTCTGCTAAACTTGCCACACTCAGTTTGGTTGTACCCTTAGAGTTCCCCTAGCCCAGGGCTAACAGTTTAACACTTTGCAACGTGGAATGTGGGATATTCCCACCCAAAACCTGGGGCTACGTAATCTCCACTTCAGAGCTGGGTTGTTCAATGACACCCCAACAAGTCATGTGCTTGCTTGCAGTTAACAAGAGAAGCTATAGGCTTGCTATCACCTTGGGTCAAGGTCAGCCCAACAAATCCAAATGTGAAAAGCCCATATAGACACTTACCTTTGCTACTTTCTCTTCTTTGTACTGCATGCTCACCCCAGTTGAGCTCTCAGCAAGAATTCTTTTTCCCACATTATTGGACTGTTAAACATCCAGTATATGCTGATTTAGCCTCTTTCAGAGTTATCATTTAGTGAATGTTAAGTGCAAAGAGCCTATAAAAACAGACAGACCACAGCAATCTAACTGACATATTGTGTGGTATTAAAATGAGCGTTGGGTTAGCATTAGCAATGGAAGAAATGGGATTGTAAGGAGGCATTAGTGTGCATATTTTGGGCTGCTAACCACTTAAATTAATAAAGCCCGATAAGAAAGGCATTTATACCTCAGCATTATTCTATGATCCCCAGAGAATTCAGTGTTTTGCTCTCTGTTGTGCATAACTTGATCATCAGAAATGCATAATATTCTATAACACAAAGATGCTTCGAATTACATTGCAATGCAAGGAAATCCATGTTAATACAATAATGTATAGTTTGTCCAGTTAAATTTAAAGGTTTTCTGCGTGAACACTGAAAAAATAGTGACTAAACCAGGGGTCGGCAACCCGCGGCTCCGGAGCCGCATGCATCTCTTCAGCCCCTCTATTGCGGCTCCCTGAGGCTACATCCATACTAATACGTTTGAAAACGAATTTCAGCATTGTTTTTGAAATGATGACGCCTGAAAATGAATATCACGTGACTATTCACGTACACTGGGCATGCGGGTGGGTGCCGGTGTAAACAGGATTGGTTGCTTAGTTAAAAATACGACAGAGTAATAAAGTAGTCTTTAATAATGAAAGGTCATGCTTGATACATTACAATGGGGAGGTGGGGTGATGAGACACAGGAAAATTCAATCCGGGGCAGACAATTACAATGGCGGGAAAACATACAAAGGCAGGCCGTGAAGTACACAGGACACAAGAGGCAGGGAACATTCAAATAAAACAGGAAACAAACTTAACCAAAACCAAGATCGTGACGATCTCACATGTATTTGTCATGTATGATATTTGCCTATTTTTTTCATTTTGAAGTCTCATAATTAGTATTCACTCACAATGTCAATAGTCAAAGTACTATTTCACATTCAAAGTGAAAGTGAAGGTGTTGAGTAGCTTTAAGCTACATTAGCTTAAAGCTATATGCGTGTGTGGGTTGGTAAAGGAAGAGAGAAAACAATCAAAACAAAAAGGTCCTCCAAAAACAGATTAAGATTCTCCCCGCCGCGGTGGAGTACGGAAGATTGTTCTGTCATCTACAGAAACAAAGCCGGTGACTCTTTGATTCGCACAGCAAAATTCTCTGACGCACTCTATGAGTTGGAAAATTTCTTTGGCTCGTTAGGGAATCATTCTTTCCTCACGGCTGGAACAAAGGCGGCTTGGGTGGAAAGGAGAAACATGCTTCTCTCTCTCTGAAGAATCCATTTCTTCACTTTTGGACTAGTGGAAAATTGTCCACTTCCTCTTCCAGGAAACAAAACAAAACAAGCAAACAGTCCAGTAAATTCGTCCAGCGAATATAAAACTATTTAAAACCTAGGATTTTCTTTTAAACACAGCAACGTTGCTTTCTTTCACCGACACAACGACAGCGGGATAAGCGATGCGTTCAGGCACGCTCAGTAGATTTGTAAGCTAGTCGCTTCCAACCATTAAAAAAACGTAAGTCCCGCCTCGGCATCCCTGGGCTCATCCAATGAGCAGCGCTCCACCAAACTACCTCAGCGTTTCGCGGTTAGGTGTGAAATTTATGGTGGGGGTTTGGTGCTATCTAACTGCAATAGAATAGACAGGCCCAGATCCCCTTGTTTCAAAGCGTATGGCGAGGCACATGGTCAGATCCCAACAACAGTGAGTTGTGTAAAATGTGCTATATAAATAAATTTATCTTAGCAAATTTGATTGAGATAGAGATTTCAGGAGACTACAATAATTTCTGTAGTAGTATAAAAGTATGGCTGGTATGAGCCAATAGTGTGGGTATGGAGCAAAATCCAGGTCAAAAGTTTTCATCATTCGAAAAAAAATTTTTAACCTGAAAGTTCAAGTTGTGGTCTTGAACATTGAAAACTACAGCAATGTATTCAAAATAAAAAATAAGTGAATGAAAAGTTTTTTTGGGTTGAATATAATTTTGATTCAGTTCTGGAATTTTTTTGAATACATTTCTTTTTTAAATTTTTCACTTTCATATATATTTTGATATTTAAGGTCTTATATTTTTCAGTTTCAGATTTTATATTTTCAGATTGAATTTTTTTTTTTTGTGGTTGAGGACGGTCCTCAGCCTTCTTTGTTATGCTGTCACTCATGATGCCACGCCCCTCTCAGGTGATGCCACGCCCCCAACGCTAGATCAGGGTCAAAAGTCTGAACTGAAAAAAATCTGAGTGAAAAAAAGATTTGAAACCGAAAAAAAAGATTTGAATCTGAAAATCCTATCCAAACAGCCATATGTCTGGAGCCGCAAAAGCTATTTGATATCACAGCTTATAAAGTTTTGTATATAGTTATATTATATATACAAAAACTATAGTTTGTTGTATTTATGGAATTATAGAACAAGAATAACAAATACCTGTTATAACAATATCAAACTCTTATGAAGAGGAGAGTTTGCTGCAGCAGTTGAGAAATTGCTCTTTTTCGTTTATCTCCAGTGTGATACTTTTCAGCAAATGAGTGATTGTTCTGGAAGTGTCTTTCTACATTACATTTTTTGTTGTTGCTGATTTCTCACCACATATCAAGCATACAGGTAAGCCAGTATCGTTGGCAGTGAAAGCAAATGAATACGTTCACGCAGAATTAAACTCTATTTTCCTCCATGACTTTTTTTTTTGGGGATTTATCCATTGATAGTGTAGCCGAGGGTTTATGTTGCGTCAATACTTTATGATAATAACAAAATACTAAACACGGGGCTCCGTAACCTGCGCCAAGACGGCAGCAACTTTATTCACTTCTCCCACACTTCACCAGAACCTCTTTTTCTCCTTCTGTTTCATCCTCCACAATAAAAGCACCAAACACATAGACAGGAACACTGCTTCCTAGATAGCTCTTAACGTGCTCAACATAATAGCTTACAATAGTTTACCGACGGCGGAGGTCTGCAAATCATAATTAGCCACCTGCAGGGAAAGGCGCTTGACAGCGACGTAATAGGATATGGCTCACATTTCAGTTGACAAACTATTAAAACATTTTTTATTTTGGCGGTGTGTCCAACGACGTGTCCAGCGGCATTAGCAGACCTACGGAGCAGATGTCTGAAGTCACTATTAGCGGCTTTGAGGAGGACAGACACTGTCCTTGAGTTTGACATGTCTGACCTAGAGCATGCTCGGATAGGATTAGTAGGTATTAAAAATAAACCAAGGACGTATGTATGAAATATTGTGAATTAATGAGAAACACACAGCTTGCATGTACATACATACCTGAATCCATGCACGCATACATACACATTCGCATGGACAGATTATGTGATATTTGAGCCCCTTAACAAAGATATTTAAAAGGCCTCTCCCCCTCCTACATAGACTCAGAACAAGACCCAGACATTTGTAGACGTTTAGTTTGTATCTTTTTGTGGACATTTAGCATCTGTCTGTAGTTCATTTGCATTTCTCTGTAGTTGTTTTGTGTCCCTGTGTTGTTGTTTTGCATCTTTTTTTGTAGTTGTTTTTCCTCTATTTGTATTTTGTTGCATCTCTTTGTAGTTGTTTTGGATCTATTTCTGGCAGCTTTGCTTCTCACTGTTATTGTTTTGGATCTCCGTTTGGCTGTTTTATATCTCTCTGTGGTTGTTTTGCATCTATTTCTGGCCATTTTGGAACACACTGTATTGTTTTGTATTTCATCGTGGTTGTTTTGGTTGTCTTTGTGGCTTGTCTCTCTCTGGAGTAGTTTTCCATCTCTGTCTGGTTGCTTTTTCATCTCTCTGTAGATGTTTTGTGTCTAGTCATTTAATTGACTTTCCAACAAAAAAAACGTGAGCAGCCACAAGGCTTGTTCAATAATCCATCCACGCACAAATCTACTGAAAACAAGAAAACTAAGAAAGACTGACTTCCCACTGTCCAATATCCACATAATCGTACTCCAATGAGAGCAAGGCTTTTGAAAGGGATTCTTATTTTGAATCTGTTGAAATACATTAAAGAGCTGAATCTGATCACACAAACAACTATCCAAAGTAGGTCATTTGTGTGATTCATATAGATCAGATAACTTTTTGAGAAACCCCCCCCCCAAAAAAGACAATTAACTGGTAGAAAATGTCTCTTTTATTCTCTGTGTGCTTACCTTCTTGTCTGGTGATACCAGACAGGAAAATGTATTTTCTCCTGCTAGCATACATGGACAGTGGTGCTTTTATTTCCTTTTATATGTGTTCAGAGATCAGGGGGGGTAAGTGAAGGGAAGTGAGTTGGAAATAAAACCATATTTACAATGACGTGAATGATATTAAACTGCTAGTAGTCAGGTAAAGGTGCTACATCCTAACGGAGATGAAATCATTTCAGCACAGAATATTCCATTGGGAAGTGAACAACTGCATCATATCCGCAGTGAATATCCCATCTGATCTGTGTGTAAACCTTTTTGATAACCCGGATATGACGAACTTGAGGATAGTGGCTTCTAATTTTTATTTCTGTGAATCTCTTGCCACCTTTCACGCGTGTAACAGGATTTACTCTGCAGTGCCTCTGGAAAAAGCCAACACCACATCCTGCATGTAGTTTTGTTATGATCAAGAGAATGCGAACACCCACAGGCTGTGTCTTCAGCCTTGTGGATTTTGCCTGAGGTTCATCAGAAAGGGAAGGGTATCTGCTATTTCAGGCATGCAATTTAAATCCCTCCAATATAACCAGGATTTTTTTTTTCTCATTTCAGTCCCACAGGAGTCATCTCTGTATTGATTTCCAACTATGCTTTAGGAATAGATTAGCAGTCTGCCGCTGGTCATAATTTAAACACAGGGTCATTGATTTCAGGTGGTCTGGAGCCTGAAGTGCTCTGTCATTGTCACGGGCAAAGTACGGGCGTGCGTTGGGTCACCGGCTTCTCTTAGTGTCAGAGGAAGAGAGCATGGGATAGATATGCTGGCCTCCCCCCAAGTCTCTGACCTGGGAAATGTTCCATCATACAGAGAGAGAGAATGGTATAAATAGATTCCACCAGCTTTGGGGGAGGACTGATTACGACAATTTGGGTCAGAGAGAAAAAAATGATTGGGAAGTTGCAATATGTAGATTGCGATAGACTTGCGGGTGCAATAATATTGCAATATTGAGGAAGAAGTCTACAATTTTGAATTGCAACCCTGAGGATGAATGTAATGCCCATGCTATTTCAATACACACCGAAAGTGATACATCCATTCAAGTGTTCATGACAGCTAACTCGTGTTCTCATGGTCTTACACTGCTGTTTCGGCTAATGTTTCATCTTCCTTTCACTGAGGGGATTATACTACAAAAGCAGGAAATGTCCCAGGAAGGTAAAAGTCTTGATCTGTCGGTTGGACAAAACCTGCAGCAAATCAAGTGACAGCACAAAGGAATAAGACTCAACTGCTTGAATAGATTTTCAAATCTGTGAAAGCATAACACGAAGGATATATTTGCATGCATTTAAAGAAGGTGCTGCTACGTAGGGCTGTACAGAATGTCATTTCTTTTTTACATTCAAAGCTTCTCTCCTGGTTTTTGAAAGAAGTCTGTCGTCATATTTTATGACGTCGTCACCCAAAATAAAAAGAAGAAAAAAGGTGGATTATTTAATTATTATGGTCATATAATTGGAATTTATGGCGCCGTTAGGTTGCTGCTAGACTACCCCATTAACACTGGAACCTCCCTTTATGTGCACCAAGCAGGCTTTTGTTGTTTTTAAAAGGCTGAAAAGCCAATAAATGTGGATTGAAGCAGAATATTTTGAAGAATAAAAGATAACATATGTTATAAGAATAACAGACATGAAGAAATTAATTTCCTAAAACAATCATGTAAGCTATAACTACTAACTAATAATTAGAGGTGTGGCCTTATTAACCTAAGCAAGGGACAGGTGTTTACTTTGGATTCAGTATTGTCTGCCTTTATGAGACTACGCTCTGGTAGTCCCAATTCTTGCTGCCTCTTTTTGACCTCACTCTTTCGAGGCCAGCTATAATGGACCGGCATACTCCTGGGGCCCTCTCAGCCTTCTGCTTTTGGTCTGTCACTGCTTTCATAACGGAAAGTTTTTGTGTCCAAAACAATTGAGTTTTTTCTATCTGGTTTTATTTTTTATTTATTTTTATGTTAGGTTAATATTTTTCCATCATACTGTTAGATGATGGTGGCTTAATATGCTGGAATGTTAGTTTGTAGTTCATGCGTCTAAATAATTCTATTGGGGAAAATAAAATAAATTCATCCATTCATTCATTTACTACCACGACAACTGATAATAATAAACTTACAAAGTTCCTACCATTTCCACAACTGAATTTGAGCCCTAGTATTTTGACGGCAGCAGCAGCTGATAAATGGTTGAAATTATCCCACACATCAGAATATGTTCTCTTCTGTTTTTTTTAACATGGTAATTATTACAAATGAAGTCCGGGCAGTGTCAGATTCTTTGCTATTCTTCCACATATGGAGAACAATTAATTCCTAGTGAAAGGCCCAATTGGAAGACAAACGACTAGACTTTACTTCCCTGTCCACATAACGCTAATCTTTGCCAAAGAATTAATGTCATGCAAAGAGCTGCTGACTGCAGGATATTTATCTCTGCAGCACAATGTTGAACATAATTTGATATTGCTCTGTACTTCACGCTATTGTTTCAAATAAAATGTGATCTTATCTGACAGTGAACAAACAGGGCCATGCCGACAAAATACCCATATCACACTAATATAAGTCATCTATTCTGTCAGTGGAGATCATGAAAATCTGATTACATGCAAATAATGTCAGCTATCCGTTGTGTTATTGGAAAAATAAACTCCACTCTAATTGATATTGATCAAGAAATCCACACACTTTATAGGATTTTTAACACTCCATTCCATGACATGAGAGCAGAGTTGATTAAGAACTCAACATTTATTGACATAATAATGTGTTAGTCAACAGTATTTTCCTGTTTTACACATATATAATATATATCAGCCACTACAGACTGATTTTAACTTAAACAGCAATGGATTAAAAAAAACTGAGAAGTACACAGATTATGCAGTTGTTCACGTATTAATCAGTTATTTTACCATATAATGCAGTATTTATCACATAATGCCAAAAGGCTTCTGCCAATCATTGGCAGAAGCCTTTTGGCATTATGTGATAAATACTGCTAAGTAGGAAGAGCTATAGCTCCATGATAAGGGAAGAAACTAATTCACACACTTCCTACTTGACACTTTTTTTGTGAACATTCCCATCCACCTCTGAAGGATAGTAAAACATGTGTTATGTCTCTAAAGAAATAAACTTGTGATATGAAGGGCTTCACAATGTCCTTGTTTTTCACCCAGATGTCAGACACATAATGGAACATTCATCAGGACTTCACCTGGTCATTCAGGCTCAGTTCATGCTGCTGCATCTCTCTCCCTTCCGTCATATTATCCTTCTCTCACAACTCCCTGTCATGGACGGACATGTTATGGCTTCTTTCAAAAACAAGTTGCTCCTTTGAAGAATTTGACACGGCTTAGCTTTTACGCCTTTCATCCTTACCAGTGATCTGCAGAGTAGCTCAAAAGATCTTGGGATTATTGAAATAACATATTCTGCTCTAATTACTGAGATCCCTTATATAAAATGTAAAGTGTCCAGACAATTCTCTCAAAGAGATGGTGACGTTCCAACACTTTCTTTCATGTTAAAATGAAAGAAAAATGTGTGCATGTGTATATAATTTTAAATAAACTGAAGTGTTTTTTTCTCTTTCTTGCTGCCAAATATGGAGCAACTGTTAACAATTACACCTTTTGTGATGAATCTTAATAGAAGAAATACTTAATTCTGAATTTGACTGCTGGACCATTTGTGCAGGCTGTGTTTACTCGCTTCTATCAGCCAGTGTGCGGTCGAGCCTTCCACTCACTAATGAATTAGCATTCTGTGTGTGTGAACAGATTTAGATATTGCTTATTTTTTATGTACAGGTAACAGCTGTAGATTACAATGTTTAGCTAGTTTGCTAACATTTGCCAATGCCACGAGAGTGTTCCGAGGGCTCGTAATTCCGAAACCTAACGAATAAAAAAATGACGATTGAAAGCCCATTTGTCCTACCGCCTGTTGTCTCAACAACAAACGGCCATTGTGGTGAACGTCCATTTTCCAGCCATGGCTAGCCGGCATCTGGTTGGCTTACCCTGATACTCTTAGACTAATCCTAATCAATTTTACTACCCATGCCTGAATCTAACCAACCCAAGTAGGAACAAGTAGTAATAAGAGGTAGGATGGTGGGTCATGCCTTCTCTAATAGGAAAAAATAAAAAGCATAATAATTAGGCATGTATGATTAGCCATTAGACTGTGTGTTTTCAAAGCAATGGCCCTTAGAAACAATCTGTGTTTGTCTTAACAGGCTGTCGAACATATAAGCTTTTGGTATAATGGGACATTATTTGGACTATTGGGCTGTCGTAATAATGAGCTGTCGGACCAACGGACAGTCCCCTGTTTGCCTGCCCAACAACAACAGTTAGCTAGCTAGCCGCATGAGCGTGCCACAGGCAGGTCACAGCAAAAATAGACAGTGAAAATGATCTTTTGTACTCACATTAACATCATACCAGCAACATTGCTCCGGTTTCAATGTCTATATCCGCAGAACATGTCACAGACAAGTGGAAAAGTGAAAATTTACTTTTAACTCAACACTTCTTGTTTCATTTTCAAAATAAAAGCCCTCTAGTGTCTTTCTGTGGACAGAATTCCTTCATTTGTCAGCACGCTTTCATTCTGAAACATCTGCAGGACAGTGTTGCGGAAAACTGACCGCTCCATAAACTCATGCCTAATATGAGCAACTGCTTTTAAAAAAAATAATTGTTACTTTTACTTACAGCACACGCTTCTTAACCTTTATTCAGACTAAAATTAAATTAAAAATGATGGCCATTATGAAAGGCAAACTATACTTAGCGAGAAGGGCCGGCAGCAGAAGTTTGCATCAGCAGCAATTCTGTTGGTGCGGACGCTACTCTCGACCCTGCTCTCGCAGCAGAAGTCAAATTAAATTCCTCAGCATAACCATTCAATATAATTTATACGAACATCCAAAGGCAGACACCGGCCAGCTCTGGATGTTTGCGAATCATCCTGTTCCTGTGTGGAGTTTTTTCCAGGTGCTCTGGTCTCTTCCCATAGTCCACAGACAGGTTAGGTTAAATGGGGGGGCTCTAAAATTGCACAGAGTTGTGAATGTGAGCGTGAATGAAGGGTTGTCCATCTCTATGTGTCAGCCTCGGGATTGACTGACGACCCATCAGGGGTTTTGCCAGCCTCTCGCCCTTTGTCAGCTGACATCTGCTCTGTAATGGATGAATAAGACATAATATAATACGCATGCAATATACATTAGAAGTATGAGCAAAATCTGCACAACCTTATCTGATATACTGGTCTAATGATATGACGTATAGTAGTTGTTGGCACAAAGTGATGTCAGAGTGAAGTGTGCACAACTGTTGAAGTTCATACTTCAAGTAATTCCTCATCTGTGAGCATTCCGTTCTGGTTCCTCGCAACACGTTTAATTAAATGTCAGTCAAGCGGAAGTGTGTAGGGGACGTTATGGTGTGGTGGGGTGGAGGTGGGATGCACAGGGTTTGGAAAGGCAGGTTTTCATTCCAGGCTTCTAATCAGGGTGTGATTTACACCTGGGAAGCCAGGTGAAAGCAATTACGTTGCTGGTAGGAGAGAAAACCAACAGTAGTGTGGATTCCAAAGGATTTGGAAATGCTGCCCTAAGGACCTTTAACACTTGATTTTTTTCACATACGATATTTTGACATGTCACAGTTACAGTACACAGGTGCGGAGGTTAAAATTAATGATAATGAATTCCATTTAGCTGCTTCATTTCCAAGTCGCTGTTATTGTGAATACTGGCTCACCGCCATGGCTTACTGAAACAATTGAATAGAGCTGAGCCCTCGTTAATGTCATTAATTACACCTGCGCTTTTTCTACCATAAGTCATAATGTCTGCTGGCTAAAAGGCCTATTGCATGTAAAAGTCTGTAAGATGCTACAATTTTTTATTTATTTTTCTAATTACTTTTGCATTATTGTGACTTTATTGCTTCATTGTGATGTGTTTCTTCAACAATAAATTTGTGGAAAAGACAGTCATTTTTTAATTAAAGCAACTATACTGGACAGTATAAAAAAAGTAAAAGTCCTGCATTTAAACTCCTTAATTAAAAGCACCAACGTATTATCGGCAAAATGTACTTGAAGTGACACAAGTAAAAGTGCTCCTTCTGCAGAAAAAAGGACCCTTGTAATTGTATACAACATTATAAAGTGTGTTCTCGTTTAAGAAATCACACAACTACACGGTATAAAGAAAAGCATTTAAACTGCTCCTTAAAGTTACTGTGGGGAACTTTGAACTGGTTATTTCATACGGGTGCCTCTATATGACCTACATAAGTTAACAAGTCCATCAGAGAGAAGATTGGCTATTTCTATGTAGTTATTCTTAGCGCTTGTCATCAGTGCCACCGGATCGGATACTGCACGAAATCTGATGAAATCATGCAGGTTCACCTGAAATTCTTTCAGCTCGGGGAAGGGAGGGACGGGAGAACCAGAACCAGAACTTAGCGGGGAAAAATTTGCAGACTCTGCTGCAGTAAAGTGAGAGGTTTTCTGAGGGGATTCTGTTGCTTTGAAAACACAAACTTATAAAAGCTTGTCCATAGGGAACTCCAAAATTCCTTCTAGTAGCTTAAAGTAAAAGTACAGAAGTGTTATAAGTAGTGCTGGGCAACGATTACAAATTTTAATCGCATGATTTTCTGCGATTAATCACATTGTTATGTGCAAAGTTCAATAATGAATTAAAAAGTAGTGTAGTGTGCAATTTTACTAGTACTACTATATGAACAAAAGTGCAATAACATTTGGTTTGCAAACATTTTAAAACAAATAAGGTGCTTTTTAACAGCAGTATTACTTTACACAGTAGCAGTTATATTTCTTGCACTATCTGTGTGCTGACTTTATTTTAAACGTTATACTGCTGTGCAACATGAATAAAATGTTCCACGCACGTTTCAGCAAAATATCTGTCTTCTGTTTTCATTTCAGTCAGAGCATGTGAATGCAGCTCCCACTGTTCATCAATATAATGCACTGTAACTCCGAGGTGATTATGGTTACCCAGCGATGTCCAGTAGTCTCCAGTGAGAGCAACAGCTGGTGCACATTGTAACGCCGTCACTTTTGTAGTCCTCTCCTTTTCATACAACTCGTGTATTCTTCTTGTGATGGTACATCTTGAGGGAGGCTCATACGTGCCGTCATTCATTGCGATCCTAAAGGTGCGTTCACGCCAAACACGACACGAACGCACCTTGAGAACGTTCCTCAGACCGACATTTTTCACAATACTAATCAGCCTGCAGTTTGTAGCTATCCACTTCGCTGTGGCATTTGATAGCTTGTCTTGCTTTTGTTTATATATGCTTCTCCCACACGCTGCATCCACCGTAGTCTGCTGAAGCCTCCCTCCACCGTTTGTTTGGGTGATTTGCTGGCATCAACGGTGTGTATTGCATTAAAAAAAAACCTGCGTTAATGCACGATAAAATAATTGTCTGCGTTAATTAATTAATGCATTAACGCGATAATAAGGCATTACGTTACCAATCACTAATTCTAAGCAAAATGTACTGAAATAAACAAGTAAAAGTACTAGTAGTAGGAAAATGGCCCTCATTTTTGGATACTACATTATAAAAGCTTGTTGGACCGTTTGTGCGTATCTGCCCCATACAGCCAATGTACCAACTGTATGGTCAGATGTTAGCTGTAAACTAACAATAGGTGAACCAGCCACATGTGTGGGAGTGTGTTTCTCTGTCTCTGTGTTAAGCTCAGTCTCTGACTGAACTCAAAACCAACCAGAAACTCAGGATCTTCCAGCTAATTTTGTCTCTGCATGAAATAGCTTCTTGGTTGAAAAATGTATACATATCCTGGTTTTGATGTGCATTGACCCAGGGGAAATTGTGTCTACTTGTGTCTTTCTGTTAACTTTGAATGTAATTTCGCCACCTCTAAAACTGACTATTGGAGCTGGTGCTGCTTGCTCCTAATAATGGAAAAGAGTTGGGAACACTGCACAGGATCAGGCGGTAACCTCCGATTCTCCTGAGTAGAAGTGTCTTAAAACCTGTATTCTCTATAATGGCCATCAGGGGGTGACTCCTCTTGTTGCAAAAATAAGTTAAATTGTATAGAAGTCTATGAGTAAATTACTCTACTTCTTTCTTGATTTATTAACTCAGTAAACATTGTAAACATGAGTTTATGGTCTCAATCTCTGGTTTCAAGTCTTCTTACAGCATGATGCTCATTTAGTAAATTATGGTCAATTTAGAGTAAAATAGACCATAAAGAAAGGAAATGCTTTAGGGCGGGCTTACTGTGATTAACAGGTTGCTGCTGCTACCAGAGCCGTATACAGCATCTCTACATCACTCCAGGTCTCTCTCTTTCCCTCAAAACATTCAGTAACTGTGTTTTATAGTTTGATACATAGAATGATTATACTTTTATGATTTAACACTTCTTCAAATAAACATGTTATAACATTATATCCACCACTAGGTGTGCTTATTAAACACTAACATTGCTTTTTAACTTTAAATTCTTCACAGTCGGCAACCTGCGGCTCCGGAGCCGCATGCGGCTCTTCAGCCCCTCTGTTGCGGCTCCCTGAGTCTACATCCACACTAATAATACAAAAAAAAAAAAATTAACAAAAAAAAACCGATCTCCGTCCACATGGCGTTTCAGCATCGTTTTCGAGACGATCTCCGTCCAGACTATAACGCCTGAAAACAAATATCATGTAACTATTCACGTACACTGGGCACGCGGGTGGGGCCGGTGTAAACAGGAAGTAGATTGGTTACTCAAAGCCGCTAACCGACGGCCGCTCAGTAGGTCTGATAATGACTGCTGGACACACCGCTCGCTAATCGTTACAATAACAGCTGCTTCCTTCGCAGACATTCATACTTTAACTGAACAAAAGCTGCTAGTAAAGACAACAAGGTCAGCAACGCCTGTAATCAGTTGTCCATGTTAAATTAACCTGGTAGTCGATCTGTAATCAAGGCTGTTGTTGGTGAATTTCCGGGTACGGGTCACGTGATAGGGGTGTGACGAATCAGGGAAGGACACGTCGTGACTGCTAAGAACCAATCAAGTAGTGAACGCGGATGTCTACGTCTACTGTGTCGCTGAAAATAAAAAATGTTTTAATATTTTGTCAACTAAAATGTGCGTCACATCCTATTACGTCGCTGTCAAGCGCCTTTCCCTGCAGGTGGCTAATCATGATTTGCAGACACCCGCCCTCGGTAAACTATCAATGGATAAATCCAAAAACAGAAAAGTCATCGAGGAAAATAGAGCTTAATTCTGCGTGGACGTATTCATTTGCTGTCACTGCAAACAATGCTGGCTTACCTGTATGCTTGATATGTGCAAAAAATGTAATGTAGAAAGACACTTCCAGAACAAGCACACAGCTGAAAATTATCATGCTGGAGATGAGCGAAAAAACTCTCCTCTTCATGAGTTTGATATTGTTTTAACAGGTAAAATGTAAATAAAATGTCAAGAATTGTCTATTTTCATAAATACAACTAACTATAATATTTGTATATATAATATAACTATATTTAAAACTTTATAAGCTGTAATATCAAATAGCTTTTGTGGCTCCAGACGAGATGTATTTGGTGGAAAATAGGGCAAAATGGCTCTTTGGATAGTAAAGGTTGCTGACCCCTGCATTTATCGGTTGCAAAAAAAACTAGATGGCGATGGTCGTATTCCAAGATGGCGACGGCAAAATCATCGAACTCGAAACTTCAAAACGGCAGTCCAAAAACTTCTTACATGCAGACTATGCACAGGACACACTGCATTTTTCTTTTTCATGTAAAAATATAATTTTGCCAAAACCCCTGTGAATGTATTTGCATCATTACTAAAAGGAAGTGACCTATCCTCTTCCCTAACCCAACATGAAGCATGAAACATGTATTGTTATATTAAATACAAAACTTATGTCCATTTATTCCTTCATAAATTAAATCCTTCTTTTTTTTCTCATGAACTGTAAGCAGTGCTTGTTCTAGAATATTAACTAGGTTTAGTAGACTGAAGCATTCCCTACCCTCTCAGTGAAGCTTTTATCTAACTCTTTCAAGATTCAAGAAGCAATTAGAAAGCAGCAAAGCATGTTCGTGCAGTGCTTCTTATCTGTGGAATAAAACCTGCTCTGTGATTTATAATGCTGGCCCTACTGTGACATTCAAATCCAGACATAGGACTCATTAGGTTTGTTTCCATCCAAATGTAGCACAATTTTAATGAATTAAAAAAAAAAAATCTGCAAAAGAAAATGCGAATGAACGCTTGTTTCCATCCACTAACATTTTGTGATTATTAGGAGTTGGGTCATCAAGATAGTCCCAGTTGCAGAAGAAGAGGGCGCAACAAGATGTTTAAAAGTGCACCAGTCAGATTAAAAACAATGTAGAAAGCTGGACAGATATATATTTCTGTTTGCTTCATGTATTTATATGTATGTGAAGAAGGTCACATCAGATCTGTGTGGAGCGATTTGAAGAAAATGTTGATCTGCCGCAAGTTTTTTGTCTCTTCAGTGGAGCAGAAGCTCAAGTGGACATTGAAGTCACATGCGTCATGTGAGTCATCATATACAGGCACTGTTGTATCTAAACCCTAGACCTAAAACCGATAGATATTTGAGAATTATTACATTTTGATGTAGCGCCTCTATTTTAACAATCACAGCTTTTATTAGCCTTTACGGCTCGTTCAGCGGTCCAGGAAACACACCGACCAATTACATGTGTTTAAAATCATCTCATGTATTGCTACTCAGCCAATCAAATACAGTTGTGGTCAAAAGTTTACATACACTTGTAAAGAACATAATGTCATGGCTCTCTTGAGTTTCCCCGTTATTTCTACAACTCTGATTTTTCTCTGATAGAGTGATTGGAACAGATACTTCTTTGTCACAAAAAACATTCATGAAGTTTGGTTCTTTCATGACTTTATTATGGGTTAACAGAAAAAGTGATCAAATCTGCTGGGTCAAAAATATACATACAGCAGTGCTAATATTTGGTTACATGTCCCTTGGCCATTTTCACTTCAATTAGGCGCTTTTGGTAGCCATCCACAAGCTTCTGGCAAGCTTCTCGTTGAATCTTTGACCACTCCTCTTGACAGAATTGGTGCAGTTCAGTTAAATTTGATGGCTTTCTGACATGGACTTGTTTCTTCAGCATTGTCCACATGTTCTCAATGGGATTTAAGTCAGGACTTTGGGAAGGCCATTCTAAAACCCTAATTCTAGCCTGATTTAGCCATTCCATTACCACTTTTGATGTGTGTTTGGGGTCATTGTCCTGTTGGAACACCCAACTGCGCCCAAGACCCAACCTTCGGGCTGATGATTTTAGGTTATCTTGAAGAATTTGAAGGTAATCCTCCTTCTTCATTATCCCATTTACTCTCTGTAAAGCACCAGTTCCATTGGCAGCAAAACAGCCCCACAGCATAATACTACCACCACCGTGCTTGACGGTAGGCATGGTGTTCTTGGGGTTAAAGGCCTCACCTTTTCTCCTCCAAACATATTGCTGGGCATTGTGGCCAAACAGCTCGATTTTTGTTTTGTCTGACCACAGAACTTTCCTCCAGAAGGTCTTATCTTTGTCCATGTGATCAGCAGCAAACTTCAGTCGAGCCTTAAGGTGCCGCTTTTGGAGCAAGGGCTTCCTTCTTGCACGGCAGCCTCTCAGTCCATGGAGATGCAAAACACGCTTGACTGTGGACACTGACACCTGTGTTCCAGCAGCTTCTAATTCTTGGCAGATCTGCTTTTTGGTGGTTCTCGGTTGACTCTTCACCCTCCTGACCAATTTTCTCTCAGCAGCAGGTGATAGCTTGCGTTTTCTTCCTGATCGTGGCAGTGACAAAACAGTGCCATGCACTTTATACTTACAAACAATTGTTTGCACTGTTCCTCTTGGGACCTGCAGCTGCTTTGAAATGGCTCCAAGTGACTTTCCTGACTTGTTCAAGTCAATGATTCGCTTTTTCAGATCCATGCTGAGCTCCTTTGACTTTCCCATTGTAGCGTTTGTGGGCGTTTGTATCCAATGAGCCCTATTTAAATGGCCTCAGAGAAGTCACCAGTTGTAGTCACTCATAATCACTCACAAGAAGTTAAGAGGCCATGCTATGAAGCTCATTTCATTGACACAACTTTCTAAGTCACCAAAATTGCTAATTCATGTTGCTGTATGTATATTTTTGACCCAGCAGATTTTGTCACTTTTTCTGTTAACCCATAATAAAGTCATGAAAGAACCAAACTTCATGAATGTTTTTTGTGACAAAGAAGTATCTGTTCCAATCACTCTATCAGAGAAAAATCAGAGTTGTAGAAATAACTGGAAACTCAAGAGAGCCATGACATTATGTTCTTTACAAGTGTATGTAAACTTTTGACCACAACTGTAGGTGTATTCCGATAATTATTGCCCTTGACTCGAGTGAGATAAACACACACATGGCAGAGACGGGGAGAGAGACCCAACAGTCGGAGAGAACGTGAGTCAGAGAAGTTATTTCACATCACTTGTTCCAAAAAGAGAAAAGTGGACAACGAGACCAGAGACTTTAACCAAGAATGGACAGACTCTTAAATTCAAAACCAGTATGTCTCATGTTCAAAGACCGTGACGATTATTAAAAGCGGTTGAAACAAGTGGTTTCAATAACCACAGATAAAGTCCCTGCACATAATTTTGTCTTTTTAGAAGATGAGAGAAGAATATAATATCGTGGCTTTTTTTGGGTGATGTCCTTTCACCCTGAATGAACTGAATTTAAAGCTGCAGGACAATTCAGTTCAGTTCATTTTTCTAAAATGAATTAATTAAATTAACTAACTTTATTTTAAACTTTCTATTATGTATTTTATTTGTTTAATCCAGTCCTTCTTTTACTTGAAATGAGAGCAGAAGATTTATTTACTATTAGATCATGAATTATTTATAATTCATCCAGTTCAATTTGAAATCTGACAATGAATATTGATTAAATATTATTCAATTGAACTTTCTTTATTTTATTTGACAGTCAGTGTTTTACTACATACAGTCTTTAATATAACTGTAAGGCTCCTTCAATATATATATGGGACTAAATAACAGTGCAAGTTAAACATTATTGTGATGTTCCGGACCTTTGCATAAGGAAATTCTCTCTAAATGGACCTCGTTGAATTTTAATTGAATACCACGGATATATACACTGAATCTGTTCCCAATGCACTTTTTTTACATTTTGCTTCTAGCGATACTTTTACAACTCAGCCAAGCATAAAAACCTGTTAGCGCAAGATATTTTTAAAATTTTCTGGGTTTGAGCACTTTTTTTTTTTTTTTAATATTCAGTAAAACAGCAGGTTATTAATGCACCTATTATTTTTCTCTATCTCTCACATATATGACCAATCATATTGTGTACACATTATTGCCATGACCTTGCTATTTAAAGTTGATATAGCTCTTTAATTGAATGCGCATATGTAGTCGATTTGTTTTCATGGTTTCTCAGAAACACAAAAACCACATGAACGCTAGCTGTACACATCAGTCTGGGCTGAAGCAAAACGGACCGTGTCAGAGCTGCTCATGCTTCCTCTTGAATTTTCATTGGGGGTTGCCTTGACAACCACTTACTGTGCCAAGGAATTGTAACCCCCCCCCCCCAGCATTGTTTGCTGGTTTCCTCATTTTCACTTCCTGGCTCATCAGAGATCTTAGGCAGTCCTGGAATTGTCTCATCTCCATGCATGACACTTGGCACAAGAGCCAAGCACTCTCTGAGAAAATTGGCCCCTTTTTTCCGACTGGGATGCTGGTTGGTGATTTGAGTTCGCTCTCCATCTCTAGTGCCTCGGATATTTCACGTCTAGGCCTGTATGCAAGCACCAAATCACCTCCACATTGCCATTTCGGTGGAGTTCATCTGACACGTTGAACTGGTGTAATGACTCAAGTTTAAGAGCTCGTCCAAAAGATGAAGGGATGAGGGTCAGTGCTTCAGATATCACGTTTGAGGGACCCATTTACTCAAGTATGTCTGGAATACAGCGTTTGATATTCTCTTTCTGTTGAAGAGTGGTGGAACATGTTTATCTTAGAGTGTTTCATATCTCAGGTGCAATTTAAAAAAGGGGGATAAGGTTTTTATGAGGCCAAACGGGTTGATAGGGCTGGGTGTTACGGTATTAAATATACTAGTGCTACAGTTGTACAAGTGTTTAGGATGTGAGTAGTATCTCTGCAGGGTTCTGCAATAACTCATCTGGCACAAATGACTGAATAATTAACATTCGTCAGGCATAGGTGGCAAAATGCTGCTTGTTGAATGAATCTTTATCTGTCAATAAATGCATGATAAAGAGGAGGGAATACTTAAGACAATATTCCACACAAAAACAAAATTATGGGAAGACCGTGATGGTATTATTGTTCAAGGACTTCAGAACCGTTTCAGTCTGCAATGCATGAGTCTAACATCCATGAAGACATTATTTTGGGGGCACAGCAACGGTAGTCTAAATTATTTCATTTTTAAGCACCAAAATCAGGAAATTTTAGGCGTTAATCAGCAGTAACTTAACGGGACTCAAGACAGCAGGTCTCAGCTGAGCTCCAGCCCCAGTTTACCTCCTCTCCTCCCTTTTGCTCCACAAGGGACATGAACTCCCGTGTGGGAGGAAGATGATGGGGACCTCAATTGATAAATTATCCAAACTGTGCCTGCATGCTTTTCCGATCTTGTACAGCGCGTACAGACTTGACAGTTAATGCGTCCTGGCATGAACGGATGACAAAAGTCACACCAACGGCCCTTGTTAGCATCCACAATGAGCCGATCTGAGATGTACAGGGCTAATCCAAACTTGCATACATACAAACTTGTGGACATTTCTGGAGTCAGAGAACAATATGCTGAAATGATCTCTGTGAATTGACTTTTATGACCGGTGTTTTGTCTCTGTGGTTGGTTGGACACCACAGTAAGTATCTCTAGGCTACACCTGAATGTTGTCTGGTGATGTTGCTACTTGCCCATGATGCTGGAATTGGAGATAGGTGTGGAGGCGTGATGGAGACGAGGGTAGAACAGAACTGGGTAACACCTGGCGCACCCTTTGCATGATTCCACTGCTTTGATTCCCATCGTTTGAAAGACTACCTACACAAAATACAGTGTGTCTCGTATCAATGTATCCTCACACAACGGTTCGTATGACATCTAAAGTTACTCTTCATTTTTTGTGCGTTTTCCTGCAGAAGTCCAGCAACAAGTGTGAATTTGCGCTTGTTACACGCATACGGTCTTTTCATAGTAAACACTCCACAGTCACAGGAAAGAACTCTGTTAGGTTTAGGCAACAAAACCACTTAGTTTGTTTTGGGAAAAAAAAAAATCGTAATTTGGGTTAAAATAACTACGGAGGGGCTGTGTAGCAAGTTATGTGACAAAAAACTGAACATTGACTTCTCGTTTCACACGAGGAATGAACAGTAATCTCCTGGCTGAAGATTTGTTGGACCCATCCATACATACCCTACCGTCACCTCTGGCTGTTCCTTTGCGGTCTTTATACTTCCTCGTTCATGATAATCCAAATAACATTATCAAAAAAAATTATGGGACAGCTAATTACGGTGCGTTATTTTTATCCAGATCTGCATGACGTTAATGGGAGAAGCATTCAGTAAATCATTTAAAAGATAGATGCTACCAATTATTTTCCAACTTCCCATGTCTTAGCATTTTTAAGACTTTTGAAAGAGTCTAGTGAGACATTTTAATACCAAAAAAGGTTTTAATTTTAGATTAATTAATTGAACGCCTTTTAAGACTTTTTAAGCATCTGCAGGAACCCTGGTCTGAACTACACTTCTACATCACTTCTAATGGCAAATTACAAGCGCACCTAATAGTTTGATAATATGCAACATATCCAGGGACAAGCAGGTGGTGCCTGTACATGTATCTGCTTTGAGCTGCAATCACTTTGCATCATTGATTCTGACTGCAAATTGTCTATGGAATTCCACTGTTCTTACTTTCAGGTTCATTATCAGCCTCCATGCCTCTTATATATGGATGACAGGTATGGCAGACTACACAGGCAGTAGAAAATAGTTATTTTTAGCACATCAGCCAGTCACAGGTAACCTTTAAATCTGCCGAGCAGCAAAGAGTGTACGTCAACAGAGCGTGGGTTGTTTGTAATATAGCTGCCTCATATTATCTCAATATATACGCTTTGTTTTCATCTATTCTTTTAAGTGGCATTCATCAAAGTCATAATTTCTGTTATTTATTTATACATATATATAGCAAATGAATGTCATTATGGTCCATATGGTTATTTATGGATGATCCCCAAAACACAGCCATAAGTGTCTTTGGAAATCCTATTTGCGAGGGCTTGGTGTAGGACGGAATTCATTATACATGATACAGTTGAAGGGATATTAAAGGTCTGGGGCAATTCAACTCAATCTACATTTTAGGGGGGTAGTCACATCAGAAGTAGTACAGTGGGCCCCAACCCTTTAGACAGCTGCTTCTAAGGAAACTGGAGTTGGACGTGGGTTGTATCAATCTGACATCACGATCACAAACGATGTTGCGGCAAATCTGACTGAATCAAAAAAATCAAATAGATACAGTGAAGACTGTCTTCATAACTGAGCTTTCGCTATGCGCCTCATTTCATTTGGGATGTTAAAGCATTGAATCAGGTCCCTTGGTACAGCATATCGTCATTCAACCTTCAGATGCAGCCATGGCCCTGATTTTAACTAAGACCTCTGAGAAGTATTCCCTGTTGATGCCAATGTAACATTGATAACATTAATCAAATTTTAATTGGGCAAACAAGAAGAAAAGAATACTCCTATAGACACACCTACAATACGTGGCAGAAATCTGAGGGCTAACATATGCTTTCCATATGCTGTAGGATCTTTAGTCATGCCAGCGGCATGGCTCTAGGGCTGAAGCTGGGAGACAATAAAAAAAATGAAAAGGGGAAAAAGGAGAGAGAAAGAGAAGAAAATGGAGCATATTTTAACTCCTGCGAAATTCTGAAGTCTCTATCCACTGTAATATTTATGTTAAAGAAAAATAAACCATTTGTTGTGCATTTCAGGAGTAAGACACGTTTACCAGAGCGGCAGATCGAATCCCGAACATGTCACTTTATGTGATATATATAAAAGACATAATCCTTTTCCTTTTAAAATTATGATGATAATAATGGATTGTGTTATTTTGCATACATGCTCTTTATGTATGCTCAACCGATCCACTATTGTGAGTCAAATTGTGCCTTTGTGTTGGCCGTGTCATGTTTCTGTGGCCCTTTACTGACCACACTTTTCTGAAGGTGTTGCCCAATGCAGCCATTTAAAAAAAAAAGTTTGCATTGTACTGAAATTGCGTTCTGCAGATTTGTGAACATAATTGCTGGCTTTGGAAAAACACGTTGAAATCAGGAGTTTGAGGAAGATAATTTTAGTAGATGTACGAAAGTGTGGAATCCTCTGTGTTCGTCAAATGACTGGTGTTTATGTTATGAAATACCATTTACATATTGGAATGTGTTATGTGAAGGAAATATGATTTATATCCTATAGTAATATATTTCACAAAACTAAAATCACTGTAAAATGGAATGGGAGCACATTTTCCCATTTCACTTATCTAAATAACACATGACTAATCTGATATACAGTAAGGTCATCCATCACCTGATGTGATTGTGGCTGTCCCTTTATTGCTATTCGCCATCCATCTACCACACTGAAAAAAATGATACTTTGGACTAACCTAAAAAAAAAATACTCTAATTTGTTACAGGTAAATTTATTAGTTTGGACTAACCTAATAATTTAATACTTTGGACTAACCTAAACAAAATACTCTCACTTGTTACATGTAAATGTATTAGTTTTTCTCAAATTATATTTATGATTTGGTTGTAACCTAAAATTTTATTAAATACAAATCAAAATATTACTTTGGAAAAAGTAAAAAAAAAATACATTCACACAAAGAAAAAATATTATTTGTTATAAAGACCATAGACCATTTTTTTACTTTGATACAACTTAATTTTTTATTTTGGGAAAACCTTATTTTCTATTACATAAAAGCTAAATTTTTACTTTAGACTAAAGTAATTAAAATACTCTTAATTTGTTACACGTAAATGTATTAGTTTTTCTCAAATCATATTTTTGATTTGGTTGAAACCTGAAATTTTGTTTCAATACAAATCAACATATTACTTTTGAACAAGACAAAAAATTACATTCACACAAAGTAAAATAATTAATTATAAAGACCAAAAACCATTTTTTTTTACATTGATACAACTTTATTTTTCAAATTGGAAAAACCTTATATTTTCTATTACATACAAGCAAAGTTTTTACTTCAGACTAAACTAATCAAAACACTCTAATTTGTTACAGGTAATTTTATTAATTTTTCTCAAGTTATATTTATGTTTTAGTACAAACTATAATTTTAATTACACAATAATCATATATTTAATTTAGTCCAAAGTAAAAAGGTTACTTAATGTAGATGAATATATATTTTTTTGTTGCTTTTTTACAACCTAAGCTTTTACTATAAACAATAGCTAAATTTGCTAGAATATAAAACATTTTGTTACAGTCAGTGTCTAATTTAGTTCACTTCAAAAGATTCACATAAATGTTAACATGAACAACATGGTTACATCTCTCCATAAAAACATGAGACAATGTAAAAGCCATTACTGTTTCTAACATTGTAAAACTGGTTTGGACATCTCTCCTTTAAAATGTGAGACAATGTAATACCCATGAAGAATATTTGAATTTGAATACAAGTTACATAACAACAAAACACATGCTGTATCCAAATGTCTTTTCATTGATTCAATATTTAGAGTTTGACACTCAGACTGAACACTCTGCGTGTCATCTTCTGTGGTTCGATTTCCATGATTAGTTTTTGCAGCGCATCAAAAGTGTTTTAGCTGACTTGGATAGCTCAAGTTTAGAGCATGAATGAGCCCAAATAACATAGCACATGCATGTGCTACTGATGGCAAATCATTAAGGACTTCCACACCATTGATAACAATTCCAATGTCGTGTGGTGGCTGGAGGCAATCCTCCTCCCTGATGACAAAAAACACCATTTCGCACCTCTCAAGCTCTGTTCCATCTTCATCCTTCTGAACAACCTGATAAAAGACAATACACTTATTAAAAAAGTTATTCTGATGAAACCAGTTTCTGATGTACCAATTTAAAAAACTACACCGTTCTCTAAATCAAATCTCAAACAAATCAATTGGAGCTCTAGTAATGCAAAAATGTAACAACTTGCAAAGTCCAGCAGATAATGGCAGCCAAATATTTTTATCATAGCAAATATTTGACATTATCACAAGTACAGCATTCACAGAAGTTATAAATAAAAGATTTCCTCCAAAAAGTTATAACATCTGCTGTGACAAAAAAAATATCAAATAGGACAATACAGTAGTATTAATACTTAAATTAAGATTTCCTACAATGTTAAAAGATTGAAACAACTGCTTAGTGTTTTCTGTTTTTCATTAATTTCACTGTGACACTTTACCTCAATGAAATATTTGGATATCATATACATTTTATGTCCGGGCTAAATATTTTTGCACTTTAATTAAAATATTTTAATATGGTCCAGCAACACTATACAGGGTTTTACAAATATAAACCAGAACAGATACCTTAGTAAAAAACAACTGTTTGTTAAGAACCACTGGGGGACAGAGAACTCCACAATAATTATATGCATAGGCATACTAACATGCATGTACAATAAGCCTGAGTATTTGTATAGGACTAAAGAACATGTATGACCTTGAAAGTTTAAATATGTAATGTTTTATCTTGTCTAAAGCTTATGTGATTAATGCAAAACTACTTACCAGATACTCCTTGAGAAGGTTGTCCCCATCTTTCCCAAGGTACACAACCAGGCACTTAAGCAGACACTCTTTTTAGATTCACCTCAGGGCTCTAGGTGAGAGCACAAACACACAAAATTATTATAAAATGCAAAATGATGCTGTCCAATTTTGCCAATTGACTGAAGATGCAAACACTACACAATGAACAAATGGGCCCTTGGAGTTACAGTAATAGTGATCTAGGGCTGTCGCGGTTAAGAAATTTTCCCTGAAATTTTTTGTTTCAAATTACTCAGGTTGTCCTGTTTCAAGTGCTATGTAAATAAGCTATTTTGTAAGGCTAGAATTAGGTATATTGTTGCCTTTTAAATGACAAAAATGACTCCTAATACTAAGTAAATACTTAATTATTATTAAATGCAGAACACAGAAGGGAAATGAGATGCAGACTTTAATTTTTTCAACTTTTGCTAATGACAAAGTAAAATGTGCCGCACTCACTTGAAATTCGGTTGGATGGTCAATAGCAATAATAGCACTTTTTGCAAGGCCCTAATGTACACACGCTTTGAGCAAACCATTTTAAAGACCTTTGAAACTCAAAAGATTAATGTAGTACATCTGTCAACAGGTAATCTCTGACTCCAAAGTCGTAAGCAAAGCAAGTACATACGTGATCAAGAACTTTCAGTATATTCCGGGTTTTCTCTCCGATAACTCCTCCCTTCTTTTTGATGATCTCCATCAGCCTGTCGTAGTGCTTGTCCAAGGAAGCGAGGAACCGTGGTTGAAGTGGCACAGTCGTAATTCTTGTAAATTCAGCATTGATCTTTGAAAAACATAATAGCACATGCAAATGTAATAAAACAATACATGTTACATTGCAGATGTGCTTTTTAGTAGGTTTCTTATGATAGGAGAAAATATAATTTACTTTACAAGCCACCACTGACTTATTGCCATTGACTTTAAAAAGTCACATACCTCATCCACTGAGAACAATACAGGCCATCTCTCTTTCAACTCTTCCACTCCCAATTCCTTTTCCACAATTTCCCGTCTTCACACTGAAAACGTCTTGTCCATTTTGGACTTTATCACTGAACGATTGTTTCGCTTCTTCACCTCACTTAAAAGTGACAGTCTCTCATTTTCCAATTTGTCTGAGGTCTCTCCAGTAGGAATGTCATGAATGTGGTTGGCCTCTCCTCTCTTAGGTTTGTTTACTTTTTTTGCTGGCAATGCATCTTCTGGAGCTTTGGACTTGAGTGAATTTACAAGCAGTTCAGAACACCCGATGCCCTTCAGCTGAGTACGGTAGTTGCCCATTTTTGTCTTCAGGCGCTGCTTCCACCCATAGCAACCGTTGTACGAACCAGGCTCAGAGAGGCATGGGTGCTTCTTGAGTAGTGCTTCAGCCACGTCACTGAAGTCAGCATCTGTTGGGTAGGGTTTGTACTTAAATATCTCTTCAGCTACCTTATCCAGGATATCTGACTTTAATTTTGAACTCATTGACAATCTTGTCATGTTTGACCTATGCTAATAGCTGCTCTATTGTCTCTGGAATTCCATCAGGCAGAATTAACTTCCTGGTGTCATCAGAATAACTCGCAACTTGGCTGGCCTTTTCTCTGCCATGTCAGCCCATCCAAAAAGATCTATTAAAAACATAAATAAAAACAGTAATATTAGTGTCATAACATTGGCCATAACATCCAATTCATATTAACAAATGTATTGATATACAACCTTATGCATGAATGTATCTCTTCAGAGAGATGAAGTGCTGTCCACCAACTATGTAGTGAGCCAAAGGATAGGGATCTGTCAGTTCATGCACCCCAACAAGCCGTAGTTCTTTAGGAGTAGATATGACCAAGTCATAAGCTCGATAATGTTCCAGATACCAGGTATCCACTTTTTTGACAATGAAAATGAGTTTCTCTTGTAGAACGATCATATGAACTATTTCCCAAAACTCTGGAAGTCCAGCCAGCAACCTATGGGCTACCACCATTCCAATCCTATAGTTAAAGCCGCTGTAGGATACATTTTTTGCCAGGTTCACATTGTCCATATGTGGTTGTTTCTGTTTCACTGCAAGTGCAATATCTTCATTAATAACATCAAGGGGAAGTGTTGAAACATCAGTAACCTCCAAAGATGGCTTAGAAAATCTACACATGTACAGATTATATGCAGTCTGAAATTGGTGCCTTTGCGCTAACGAGTACAGTACATTTTAGTAACAGTTTGTATGACGAATTACTCTTTTGAAGAAGCTATGTTTTGATTCAAATCTCATAGTCCATAGTGCAACAAGGGGGCCAAACTGACGTATCAACTGTGGATAATGCTCCAAGTAATGATGTTTGTGCCGAATTTTTTCATGGGGGAAAACTTCTTTGAATACTGTCCTGTGTTCAGATATCTTGAAGTCAAGATAAGAACTAGAGTTCTCAGTGTGAAAACGTGCAACAACAAGTTCCACAATGTCCTTCAATTCACAAAGGACCTGCCACGCTGGTTCGTTTGATGGAACTCTTGTTCCGATCAAGAGAGGAAGAAATCTCAATAGGCTCCAATTCTCGTGTGCATTTCCTCCAATTGTTCTTTTTGTAGCATAGGTGATTGGCACAAGATGAGGACGATTTATCTCATCAGTCCACTTAAATGGAAATGTTGTTATGGCTTCATTTAAATCGGCTAATGTAATAATAATAATAATATAATATTTTTTAGAAATTA
The DNA here is from genome assembly GCF_023349555.1 of Cebidichthys violaceus. Lineage (NCBI taxonomy): Eukaryota > Metazoa > Chordata > Actinopteri > Perciformes > Stichaeidae > Cebidichthys > Cebidichthys violaceus. The sequence continues at coordinate 6,850,782 of NW_027176395.1, read as the reverse complement.
AGCTAAGTGAATCCGCCATTAAAATTGTATACTGTCATGTTATGTCCACTACAATACAAATTCAACACAAATTATTTGTGCTGCAATTATATTTTGGGTTTGTCATTTAAACATACATAAAAATAATGTTCAGTTTTCATATTGGGACTTACCAAATTCAGCAATATAGCTACAATTTCGGACCTTTACGGGAAACACCAGCAAACCTGTAAACACAAAGGAAAAAGAGAGAAATAACTTTTTTGTGACAGTTGGCACTATCCATAATTGTCACAACAGACACATTTATTAATTAGGCTTTAGACATACTGGAGGTGTTGTACTATACTGCAAAATACTGACAGCTGAAATAATGGAATATTAATTCTGTTCCTCATTATCTAGTACTTAATAGAGGTGTACTGCGACATTATCTGCAGCTGTTTAATCAAACAAAATTCTGTCTCTGTATTTGAATAGAAGACCAGAAGTGGGCAAGGTTTATATCCGTAATTGCCTTAAATCAGGCAAATGTTGTATTTTGTTACCCAATATTCATTGGCAGTGGAATATGTGGCTTTTAAGTATCCAATTAATTTAACATAGGCATACAATAATTTATGGAACATATTTTCATATCCAGATAGTGTACTGTTCATCTTTCTCTCACTTTATGTTTTACTAAGTTTCTTGATATATCTGACCACCCCATGGATAGAGACAGGGATACTGGCTTAAATACAAGGTAAAACATTGATATTTTATTAATTAGAATGCTTTATTTTAAATTGAGGAAATCACACATACAGCTAAAAACTACATGTTCTAAGCTTCATTTTGATGTGTAATTTGTGGTATTTGAAAGAAATGAAGTTGCCACACCAGGCTGAGAAAATACACAAGTTACCTACTTAACAGAAAAGCACATGGCTAATTATTATGCAGAATGACGGTGTCCGACCTGGGCTGACATGGCGGAAGAACGGGAGAACATAGCGATCGCTGTTCTATAATGTGTAGAATATGAAATGACTAGCTGGTTGGTGAAATCAAAGTCATATGTTGTTCCTATGAGGCGGCAGTGTGGTTCATACAGTAAACAGACCGCTGTGGCTCTGTAACCATGTGGGCTGTGGATGCCAAGCAGCAGGCAAACAGCACGTCAACTCCGATTTTTTTTTTTTTTGTTTCAAACAGTTTTACTTAATCTTTTTTTCGTTTTTACTCCAAAGATATATGGCAGTAACGTGCATTTCGTCTCACCCTTTTCGCCACTCTGCCATATTATGTCCGTATTATGCGTGTGTGTGTGGTGCGGGAAGCCCGCCTTCACCGTCATTAAAACATGTCCCTAGTCCAGACCCAGAGCAGGACCGGCTTTCTCTCAGTTTACTCTACCGCTAAAGAAAAGCGAGCGACAGCTAAATAACATTAGCAACAATATTAACTTTCAGAAGGAGGAAACAAAAGCAGCTAGCATTCGCTAACGTTAGCTAGCGTTCGCTAACATGTGTGAAATATAAAGGCACTCAACAGACTTACAGTTTACAGAGTGTAAATTAGTTGTACATTCTCCCACTAACGATAAATATGCAACTATCCATTATTACCTTGTTTAAATGAGTTCCCTTGAAGAGCAGACGGTTTTCACTTCAGAAGTTCAGCGAAGCGAGGTAATGGCGGACATCAGAACCCACAAGGAGCGACCAGATGCGACATCATATGGTCCCTCTGGCCTTCCCCACCCAGCTCCTCACCTGCATCTCATTCTCTCATCAACCACTCTCTGCACACCAGCCCAGATCCTTTTAATGCTGCCAATTCATCAAAGTTGCCATGTGGTTTCTGGTCATTGCTCCCAGGCCTCAGATTCCCTGTTACCTGGCTGTCTTTTGCCAGTTCCCGGTCAAGTCTGCCATCTGAGCAAGAAGGCAAAGCTGTCCTACCAGTCCATTTACATTCCGACCCTCATGAGTTTTGGATAGCGACCGAAAGAATGACATCTTGGATGAAAGCGCACAAAATGAGCTTCCTTCGTAGGGTGCCTGGGCTCAGCCTCAGATAGGGGTGAGGAGCTCAGATATCTGTTGGGAGGTCGGAATAGAGCAGCTGCTCCTTTTGCGTCTAAAGGGGCCAACTGAGGTGGTTCGGGCGTCTGATCAGGATGCCTCCTAGATGCCGTTCTCTTAGAAGTTTTCCGGGCACGTCCGGGAGAGGGACGTCTGGAATACCCTCCTGAATCTGCTGCCCCCGCAGAGGAAGACGATGGACGGATATATGTACGGATGGATAGTTGACCGTACGGCGGCATGTACCAACACGTTCTCACTTCCAACCCGTCAAATACCTACACTTGGTCAGTGGCCCTACGCTTGAAACACTCTAGGTACCCCTCTAGTGGTCAGATTTGGACGTGGCAGGGGCATAAACTTGCAAAATTGGGGGAGGCATACAACCTCGTTAATTGTAGTTACATGGATGGGGTGATATAAACTATACAGCATACATTGATCTGGTTGTCACTGTTGCCTGTACACCAATTTTGCTACTCTCCGCTTTAAGCTGCATGATATCCTCATTCACACAGCACTTACACACCCTTTGCAAAAGCTACCTACCTTTTCATTCAACAGTATGACACATTAATCAACCGCACTGTATGAATATGCATGTTCCCTGAATGTTTAAAAATTTGATGCGATGATTGCCTGTTGTTGAGCTCTCACTCATTACAGGTTCTCGGGGTGCTCTAAAACTCACGGTAATTCGCCACTTACTTAAACTAAACTGGGAAAGCACTTGACGAAGATTCGGTCTGACTTTTGTCAAAGTGACTCCAAACGTGTTTCGGCAGAAGCACTGTCTAATTTGACTGCGACATGCTGAATGCTGACACACTTTTGCGCACAATAATTAACTCCCCACCCTCCCTCCAAAGGTGAACACAAATAGCACAACTTCTTGGCAGGCTGAATGACACACATTAGATTTAAAAACGCACCCAGCGCCTGCACCCTACCTCCTTTCCACTGACTTTATTTTACAGAGCGAAACTTCCCCTTGTGTGTTTACTCACAACGTGAAAGTTTCTGGAGATGGCGCATGGCTCTCGCTCGCTCTTTGTTTCACATCTCCGTTGCCTCCTTTCAATCTCTCCCATGTTTCCTGTCTCCAGCGTTCAAGAATAGTCCCCCAATCCCCCCCCCCCCCCCATACCATATGTGGCTTCCAAGTTTAACTCTGCCAGGCTCATTTGAAAGTCAAATGTGCGCTTTCACTTTTTCCACCACACTTCAAGCGCGTCACGGCGGCTGGAAACACTTAATCAAGCCCCTGCCACGGTGCGGCAATCAGAGATAACAGGCCGGGAATATGGGTCATCCCGTGCTCCGCACTGAGCTTACCGAGTGTCACCAGATGCACACTAATGAGGTGGACCCCACCTTCGCTGTTGTTGTCAAGGCTGTGTGGTTTCTGTCAGGTCTCCCGACTGGTGGTTATCATAAGATGCCATGGAAAGAGTAAAAAAGAAGGGTTAGTAGCAAGAGGCAGGCAGATATTTAACTGTTAATTTTGCTTCATGACCTGTCAGGCTTTGTGCGTCATCTACCATATGTTTTTGTCAGATTCTTGTCACATGTAAAGACGCTAAACACAAACTCACTAGATCTGATTGCATTTCATCTGTGTTGCAGAAGTACAAGAACGCAGGTGTGGCATCTGTGTTGTTGGGGCGTTGGAGGAAAAAAAAGGAGAACAGTTTCTAAAATTATCTCCACTGTCATAGAGTGTGGTCTTTGTAATCATCTACTTTAGTCTGCCCTCTTTCTGGTTAAAGGATCCCATATATGACACCCGGAACCCACTAGATGCCGCACCAGAGCTCCAGCATCACAGACATGAGTGTTTTCCATGTAGTTAGTAGCTTTTTAGATCCTGCTAAGTGCATGTCATGACATTACAAAACACTTGACAACAATTATATGTGACAATGCATTTTTAACGTCCATCACTCAGCATCTCTCAGAACGGATAAGCTTCCATTACATTAAATGAATCATTTAGTGCGGCGTAATCTGCAAAGACAGCTGTCTAAATCACACACATGTCCCACTGTATCTGTGTTTCGAATTTCTTACCACATGAACATTGACGGATGAAGGCTCCCGGTCTTGTCCGTGAGCTGGTTTGTGGCCACCGTTCACGTCTCCATTACGTCTCATTGATCTGCCGGTGTTGTGGTGCATTGGGGAAAAGTGGCTGTGGGGATACATAACTTTTTTATTTTTTCGGAGTACTTCGATGGCGTCAGCTGGAAGAGACACCAGGCTGCAGCAAATGACCCCTGCGTGTATAAATGCCTATGCAAACAGGACATTGTGCCTGTATTACATCAGAGCGTGACCATGAACACTTTATTTCATTACCTTAACAGTGATATAACATTCCACAAAAAAATAAGCCAAGATCTTAAAATAGACTGACAGTAGGCTGTTTTTGTCTTTTTCTAAAGATAATAAAATATTTATTTAAAGCTCTATTAAATGATATCTGTTGGCCACTTCGGAGGTAGTGTAATAATCTGTGAACACTGAACACATAATTGCCATATAATCATGATTGCAATTAAGTTGATTTGGAAAACTATAACAAAAAGAAAAAATATATTTTACACTTGGCTTACATTTTGGCTGGTACGTGTCATGAGATGACACGTTTAGATGAAATTATCTTTTTTTCACTTCAAAAAATTACCACTTTTTTTAATATCGCATACCAATTTAAGAAATGATCAGTGTCGGTATTGTTAAAATTGGCTCAAAAAGTATCGGTATATGAATTAATGGTATAGCCCATCCATTCTTCACATCATGGATTGAAACTAGTGCTGGGCAACAATTACAATTTCTAATCGAGATTAATCGCATGATTTTCTGCAATTAATCGCATTGTTATGCGCAAAGATCAATAATTAATTCAAAAGTAGTGTATTGCGCACTTATATTACTACTATTTGAACAAAAGTGCAATAACATTTGGTTTGCAAACACTTTAAACAAATAAGGTGCTTTTTAACAGCAGTATTCCCTTTACACAGTAGCAGTTATATTTCTTGCACTATCTGTGCTAAGTGTGCTGACTTTATTTGAAACGTTCTACTGCTGTGCAACATGAATACAATGTGCGCACATTTCAAAAAAATTGTTGTTGATATCCACTTCGCTGTGGCATTTGTTAGCTTGTCTTGCTTTTGTTTATCTATACTTCTCCCACACGCTGCATCCACCGTAGTCTGCTGAAGCCTCCCTCCACCGTTTGTTTGGGTGATTTGCTGGCATCAATGGTGTGTATTGCATTAAAAAAAAACCTGCGTTAATGCGCGATAAAATAATTGTCTGCGTTAATTAATTAATGCATTAACACGATAATAAGGTATTAAGTTGCCAATCACTAATTATAAGCAAAATGTACTGAAAGAAACAAGTAAAAGTACTAGTAGTGTAGTAGAAAATGGCCCTCATTTTTGTATACTACATTATAAAAGCTTGTTGGACCGTTTGTGCGTATCTGCCCCATTCAGCCAATGTTTAATATTGATCCTCTATATGGCCAACATCAGTAAATAAGATCATCAGTGAGAAGATCAGAGAAGATCAGTGAGTCTATTTCTATATAGTTATTCTTAATGCTTGTCATCGGTGCCACCGGGTCAGATTCTGCATGAAATCAGATGAAGTCATGCAGGTTCACCAGAAACTCCTTCAGCTCAGACTCGGGGCCTCCATGCAAAAGTAGGGAATAGAAAACTTTCAAAATTGATTTGAAGACAGTCAAAGTCGAAGCAAGTCTTTCTTTGGGGGAAGTATCGGATGCGCTTTTAAAGTTGCCGAAAAAGGGGTCCGTACAAATGACGAGAACAATGGAGGCTACCACCCGACGCATCTGAATGAGTCCCTGTGATTTCTCTTTCCGTGGCTGTTCAAGGAGGAACGGTTCTCCGCTCCAGCGTACTTTGCCTCCATGCTTCTTTCTGAGCTTGTTAAACACTGTGGGATATCCATTAGGGTGTGCAGACCTGCAGCGACGCTTTGGATCTGAATTCAAAGTCCGCGCCAGCAAAAAATATCTGCTCAGGGAGGAGCGGCTCTGTCCCCTGCTTCGTCTTTGAGGGCTTGTCACAGGGGGCAGCTGTGCTCAGAGGGAAGGAGACAAGCATAATGGACAAAACGCATTTCACACCATCCTTTCTGCTGCGAATACGAAAGCCCTGTGTGTCATCTTTGATTTGTTTTTTGTTCTGACCACTTGAGGTTTCACCCCATCCAGTTTTTTCTATATCTCTAAATTATTTTCACATAACACTGGATCCATTCCTCTACAATCTTTTCAAATGTAAACACCGTACACACCAAAACTCGTGGGTGTGTGACTGCCGTCTTTAGAGAGTGAGGAAAACTCTCTCATGCAGCGTGATCACTGTAAACATCTGCTTTACTCCCTTACTCTTTCTGGTTAGGAGAGATTCATTACATCATATTCTACACAATCCGCTACAAACCTGCTATCCAAACCCGGCAAAGGATGACAAAGAACTACTAAGGACAATTTTTTATTCCAAAGAACAAACATTACTAAAAAGCGCAATAACAAAAACTAAAAAGTACGATAAAGGTAATAGGTAAAAATAAAAAAACACACACAAACCTTTTACAGCCCATGACTGCATTACAGACCGTCAAGCATGTTAAGCGTGACAGGAGCATAATAAAATACAAATCGGTTTGAAAGGCGTTTGGTGAGGGTGTAAAAGTGGGAGAAGGAAACAGGATTATCAGGGACCAGGGCTTAACTCAAATCTCCAGGTAAGCATCCGGAGGGATTAAACATGTATTTGGGGTTGTGTGCCCGAAATGTTCAAATACGTCCATAAAAAAAAAAACATTACAAAAAACAGTGACAAGCAAATGGCAACAAGCATGAATGAGATGAACCTGGTCTCAACCATAACTTAGTCAAAAGTGCAGCCAGTGCCCCTCGGTGTTGTTATTAGACGGCCCGAGCAATTGACGTATTATAGAGAGCGGGTTAATCCATGCAGGGCAGCTTTTTGACCTGTCAAACGAACACAGGACTTTCTCTCAGGAGTCCGCGGTTCATGTCCCGCGTGAAACAAAGTTAATGTTTATTAATTTCACTGTAGCTTTCTTAAGTAACTTTACTTAACAAGTGTAGTTATTTAACATTAAAAAAACATACTACCAAACCACCATCTGTTCCTGGGCTTAAAAAGTAGTTTTGTTGTGAGTAAGCCTAGTAAAACCAACTAAGTCCTCGTTGGAAGTTTATTTTGAAGAGATTGTAGGCATGGAGAGAGCAGAAACTGTGTGTGTCTTGTGAACACAGACATTTTGAAAAGATACGATGCATGTAAAGAATAAAAAATACTGTCACGCCATCCCTGACATGTCCAGAGTTGACGCTAGAGGGAAACCACAGTCACATTTTGCAACATTGAGCAAGCTGCCTTATTTGAGATTGAGTTGGGAGTGAGAATATGTTGACTCAATTGAACCAGCTGTACTGTTGTTATTTTTGTAAGAAGACTTACTTATTCATATCCGCTCTAGAATTGGCCTATTTCTTTGATATTGGAAACATTAACTGTTTCTAGTAATTGCCACTACTTGTCTCAGCAGGAGGTGGTGGAGCTGTGGTGGGTGGGGCCTGGATTGGCTCTCGAGATAACTTGGAGAGAATCATAGGCAGGGATCTGTATCTGGTCAGCTTGACTTTTCAATTTGCCTACTCATCATGGTGTCACGGTATTCCATTGTATATGTACAGTATTTATACATATACTGTATATCCTTCAGTAGCTGGCAGCTAGTAAACTTGGACCAAAGCTGTTGCCCTAGCAACAGAATGGCGATGACAAGGTTTGGATGTTTTTCTTCTCCGCCGGGCGCTGCCTGAGGAGTTTATGCGTTCGGTTTTGTGTGAGCTTGTGTCAGTGTATCTGTCTGTCTGTCCACGTGGAGAGCTAGTTAGCTGTTAGCATCCAGTGAAACTGACCTCGCATTTCATACCCCTTTGCACATACAGGTTTGGTTTTGTTGCACTGCACTATTATTATGTAACTCTGTACTACGATACAAAAAAAATCATCCACCCAGAGAGAGAAAGAGGGCGAGAGAGAGAGAGCCTTTGCATGTTTTGGTTAGCTCCTAAATATTGTTGAAAGGTTATTTAGTGATTTTCACATCAGCACAAAGTTGAAAATGGGAAAGGTTGATGCTTTCGAGATGGTCTAATGAGAACACACAAAAACCAAACAGGCAAGCAAATTATGCCGTGCACATCATCACATGCCATGCAGAAAATATTTGTGAGAAAAAGGGGCTTTAAGTTTGCCTCTTGTCTGTAAAAGGTTGAGATTTGCATACAAATTGACCATTTCATTCCTCCCACTGCAGCCTTTATTTAATTTGCGGTCATATTAATGAGTTCTGCTAGTACGGCACAATGTGGGACTACTTATACAGTAAATTTGAATGCAGATTGTCAGTTTGGGTAACAGCCTCATTTCTTGATTCAAACTTAAGTAAAACCTGCAGGTTTTTGGATAATGTCAGATTTGTGTATGCAAAGATTGGAAGAGTAGAATTTATGTTCCTCAAATACTTCATAAACAATACATTTTCGTGCGAAATGCAAACAATGAGGCAATTACAAGACTGAACCATTCTATTTAATAATGAGGCAGACGTTGCATAACACAAAAAAAATGTGCTGTGAACCTTGGATTTAAGTGTTGGGAAGGACTTTTTTCTTGCTAACCTGCTGCCAACACAGCTCCAACCCATAGAAGTGGCAGGAAACGGATGGACGGACTGTACAATTTACACAGTTATCAACTGAAGACCTGCAGGAGACGGATAGCCACAGTAAACTGATTCCCTTGGTGAATACTCACCGCATTGGGAGGTGTTTTGGGGTGATGGTGTTATAATTTCATCAATTATTGAATGAGAAAATAAACCGTTCAAAATTAAAAGAGTTAAATGAAAGACAGGCATCGACTGACGAGCATACACAACAGACCGGGCTTTCCAACAGAGACACAGACCTGATTTTGTTTTTGGTGCTCTGAGGTGACTTATCGAATAGAAGCCAGTAAAATTTTATCCCAGTCTCAGAAACCTACAATCAAAGTAAAAATGACACTGGACACTTCTATAAAATCCGCAGACCTTATTTAAAAAAATAAAAACAAGAAACACAAAAAAAGTGTGTGTGCACTCATGGCATATCTCCTTGTTTTTCTAAGGTCACACAAAGAGCAGCCACATAACAGAATGACTTGTTTTCTGCTATTGGAAGGAAGGGCTCTCAAAACATTTATGCAGCATATGTTTGTATAACGAGCAATCCGTAGTTTACTGTGGATATAAACACTCTCAACCTTGAGTGAAAGTGAAGGCCTCTGGGACACGGAATGGAACAAAGTGAGCCGGAGCATTAACAGCGGTTGGCAGAGAAATTCCTGTTGGGCTTGTGCAATTATTTTCTTGGGTTGCTGTCACGGTCCTCCTCAGTTCAGCGAAAAACAACAGCCCCTCTGTGATAAACTATAATTACTTTGCATTCATCCACATTGTTAACATTAATCATGAAGCACTCAGGATCGGCGGTCAAATACAATGGCGGGTTTAGATCGTGGAGAAGAGCCAAAGCTTTTAAGTACACATCACGACTCAGGTAATAAATCTTTGATATGACAAAGTGGGGGTCAAGTTGGTTTACCAAGTGTTTCATTTAAATGTATTTGTTTTTTTGAATCATAGCCACAACATATGAATACTCACAAATGTGATAGTGAGAAATTACCTGTTGTACTGCTTGCATAGTGACACATTCATTAAAAGGGAATGAATCAAAGCTTTCTATGGTACCCCTCTGCCAACACATTCCCGCCTCTTGGATGCTGACCCTAAATTTCAAACTATGATTCAATCCCTTCTAGTGTAAGCTTTTGGTCTGCTCATTACATGCATAATGTCTTTCAAAATAAACTTCCATGTTCACAGGAAAAGTACATTGTATACTTGTTAAATGCATAGTGTTTATTTGAATTTTAGGTTTACTTAGTTAGGTTTAGGCAACAAAAGTAGTCTGTTATGCTCAGTATGCAGTGAACCATAACAAAAGTAAGGTAAAAAAAAAGTGAACGTTGACTTAGGCTACATCCATACTACGTTTTCGTTTGGAAACAGAGTTTTCAAACGAAAACGATCTCCGTCCACACAGCGTTTCAGCCATCGTTTCCGAAATAATTTCCGTCCACACCACACGCCTGGAAACGAATATCACGTGACTCTTCATGTACACTGGGCATGCGCCGATGTAAACAGGAAGTAGATTGTTGTATTTTGTAACTAAGCAACCAGAGTAATAAAGTAGTCTTTAATGATCGTAAGTATGTGTTTGATACTTAAGATCTTCTCTCAAATCTTCCTCTATAAACTCAAACAGATACAGTTCGTGGAAAGTTTAATAAGTTACATTTTTCAGACTTAACGTTAGTTACAGCGCTGCGGGTCTCTCTCTCTCTCTCTCTCTCTCTCTCTCTCTCTCTCTCTCTCCGCTCACTGATCTCTCTCTCTCTCTCACGCTGCTCACTGATCGCTACAATAACAGCTGTTTCCTCCGCAGACATGCAGACTTTAACTGGACAACAGCTGCTAGTAAAGACAACAAGGTCAGCAATGCCTGTAATCAGTTGTACGCGTTAAATTAACCTGGTAGTCGATCGCGAGTGTTACATCATTGTTTCCAAACTTATGCGTTTCCGTCCGTCCACACGAATACGCTACCCGGAGTTTTCAAAGTTATCCGGCTTCGGGATCGTTTCTAAACTCCTCCGTTTACGGTACTCGAAAACGCCGGCGTAGTGTGGACGCTCAGTGTAAACGTAGCAAAACATATGCGTTTCCAAACGAAAACGGAGTAATGTGGATGTACTCTTAGGCTCACACACACAATGGTCTCCTGGGTGACAGTTTGACCCAACCGTCCACCAGGACCTCCTCCCGAAGTGGACTTTCTCGCTCTTTATTCTAAGTCAATTTCTTGGTGCGTCTCATGTCAAATATCTAGGTCCATAAAACCAAATAAAAGAAACAAAGATAAAATAAGGAATATAGCAACAACAGTTTTAACATAAACGTGATATCTGAACAGTGCATTGCCAGGTTGTGGCATGTATTGTGTAAAATGATGTGCTACCACCACAGAAACAATATGACATTAGGTTTAGCCAACAATAAAACGTCAAGATTAGGCTAAATTACTTAATTAGATTTAGGTTTGGTTTCACAGAAGACACAAACTCCAGTCTCCTAGGTGAAAGTCCTGTGTTTGACTCGTCTGCCCCAACATACTGCGCCTTTAAGAGTTGTGGTCGCTTCATGTTTCTATGAGATCAGACTTGTTAACTTACCCTGCTGTACAGAATTTAGCTCAACAACATACACACTACTACTACACTTGTACAGATAAAAGTATACAGCTCAATATTTTTATTTACATTAGAGGGATTATTTAATTTTATTTGTTTGTGTGATTTTCAATTTATCCTTCAGTGGGACTGAAATCAGACTTGTTTCACGATGATTGAGAACCATGTGTATGCATGGATTTAGAATTACGTAGTTTGATGCAACTAGCCACAATAGTAGTCTTTTTTAGCTCTAGGCCATATCTTACTGTATTTCACTGAGAAAGTGGGACTTTTAAGCAATTTTACTGTTTATTAGTTGTTGTAGTCTTATGCTCTCGGTGGTGCTCCAGCGATTATTACCCCTGAGAAGAAGAGCATTTTTAAAGCTTGAAAGAGCCTAGAGAAAAAAACAATCAAAGTGAGTTATCTTTGCAAACGCAGCTATTAAAAAAGAATGGAACAAAACTGAACAATTCACATAGTACAAAGTTGTAACATTGGTGTTCAATTAACTCTGAAAGAAAAAAAAAATCTGATATTGAGGATCCTTGAAACTTTGTGGAGACAAACAAAATGTTGCTGTGAAGGTTTTTCGGAATGATTCAATGACCTTGTTTATATTTCTTTCATCAAAAAATAGCTCCCAAGTTCCTCTGTTTGCCTCGGTTCAACCCATTTACTGTAGCATCAGCACTCCACATCCTGAGAAAAAGCTTGTTATCAATACTGAGTTTCATCACGGAGGCTTTCATAAGGATTTGATGTCCTTGGTTTTTTCATTTCAACTAAACATCTTACCACAAGTCATAACAATTTAAATAAATCTGTGTATTGTGCATATTGTTGAAATTAGGTTTATATTAATCCTTTTTTAATTCCCAAGTTTCCCATTGTTTTGTCTTTGAACGTCATCATTATTAATTTCCATACACACAAGAAATGTGTCACAGTCTGACTTTGTGTCAGTCTGACATTGTGTCAGACTGACTTTGTGTCAGATTAACTTTGTGTTAACCCCCAAAACAACTCAGTCAAGTTTTTCTGTGCTGTGTTCTTCAGTCGAGTCCAGATGGTAACCCACAGTTTGTGAAAACTTGCAAAAGACTCTGGCGAGACTCACTGCCCGATGACCTGCTGCCTGCCGACCTGCGTGCTACATTGTCAGAGAAAGCTGACCTCTCACAAGCTTTGTCAGCATGTACCAAGATGCATTGTGCTCGCTGCAATTTTGCTATGCCGATTAATAATAAATAATAAACTGGATATAAGGATATATAATTACACCAGAACCCCAAAATACAACCTTGGACCTTCTGAATTCATGTTTCTATTTCACACCGAACCAAGAATTCTTAATTGCCTTGTTAAATCATCATCAAACACACTGTATTCAAACTGGACGGAAACAAAGTGAAACTCAAACACTTCTTGGTTAGTCTTTCCACGCTGCCAACAATCAGCAACTCTGGTTTGGTTTAAATAAATCCTTAATTCACAAAGTATGTGTCGGCTTTCCATGGGCAGCTGTCCCGCTGCAGCGGCTCGTTCTTCAGAGGAACACCTTTTATATTCTAAAAGTACAAAGACAAATATCACTCCAATATCGCCCTGCTGGTCTTGGCTGTCTTTTCCAGTCCGTCTTTGTGAAGAGGAAGGTCTTCTGCACACCTCTGTCCGAGGAGTAAAAATCTCATGCATAGTAATGCACACACAGCTCACTGTCTCTGGGTTGTTGTCGGTGCCATCCAGCAAACACTGCCCACGCTGACATTCATTACAGCAGAATGATTTTGTTTCTGTTGCTATCGGTTGGCAATTTGAGAAAAGGCCCCACCATTTGGTGTTTGCTCTCAGCAGCTCAGATTATGGAGGATCCCCGCCGGCCATTTCCTCCCTGCTGCAGCCTCGAGGGGCCTCTCTCCGGCTGAATATGGCTGAATATTTAAGCCACCCAGAACACCGTAAATGTAGCGTTAAGTTTGAAAATTGGCGAATTTTCCATCAAACCATTAAAGGTCAATGTCTTACCTTTACCATTGGTTGTCAATACTTAACCTCAATTATTGGAGGCTAATGCCTAACCTTAACCATTAGAGATCAGTGACTAACCTTAACCATTAGAGATCATTGACTAACCTTAACCATTAGCGATCAGTGACTAACCAACCTTCTGCACCCTAGCCCTATTTTTAGGCCTCTGCTCGAAAATTGCTTACCCATACTAAAAAGAGTGTATTTCTCTAACTACAACGTGTATTTTAATAGTTTTGGTGTTATAATAAAGGCAACACTTGTGAGATTTGTTCAGATGTGTATTTATCAGTATATATGTTACTGGTTAAGAGTAAATTAAGATGGCACACAGCATACATTTAAAATTAAAATTTTCGCCTATAAAAAATGCAATTTTAATAAATATTTTTTTCAATGATGTAGCTGCAAGCTTTACACCTCTCCCAGATATCACAATATTTAGAGTCTCTCTGCAAAATAGTACTTTGATAAAGTGAAGCATTCAAGAGTTAGAGAGGATCTAGTACAGAGAGGTCAAGTGAGGTCAGCCAAAATGTAATTTTGTTCCAGCTGTTCCATTGTAATTTTATATACTATATAATTATATACTTCGCTTCTTTTATCACTAATTGTGTTCAATCTATCCAAATACAGCAGTTTGGCATCATTTTGAGAGCTTGGATCCTCTCTGAGCTTGTTTGTGGGATTTGCTCGTCTGAATTCCAGTTTGTATCTCTTCTAGGGCCTTACAGGGCGTATGGTGGGTCGATTTGACCCAATGAACCTTCCATAGACGCGTCAGAGCCTCCTCTGTTGAGACAACCCAACGTGACTTTGATTGACACAATCGTTAGCCAATCAGAATAAAAAAACTACCAGAGCGTCATATTTCTAAAATCCGAGACGTATAACCCTCCCCCTTCAGCTAGCACACACACAATGACCCGGGACCTCTCATCCAAACAGAGGGGCGTCCGCTGAGGACATGGACAGTAAAACTAAACGGATTAATATTTGTTTTGCTGCAGAACATCTCAAAGTAAGGAGCTGGTTTATGATGTGATCGATAATGCAGATTGTTATGATGGCTTTGTTTTGTAAGTAACTCTGCGATGCTGTGTCGTATATATGGCGGCAACCGTCAGGTTGCTAGCGTTCTCTTGAGCTAACGGGTGTTAGCATTGAATGAATTTAAAAAAAGTTATTGGCATACATTGACGATTGGGTCTGCCTAGGGGGCGCTATATGGATTTTGATATTTGGTATTATATGTAGCTTTGTCTGAGTTGTGTTTGGAGTTTGTACAAACAGCTGAGATGACTTTGTAGCACAGGAGCTGCAGTTTGAGCAGGTACAGTATGTGACATTATATTCATTACTGATGAGTGCACTTGTTTGGCATTATGAGTGGGTGAATTTTTGGATGAATGCGTGTGCCCCCGCCGGTGGGGGCTCTCGGGTCCAGAAGGTTTTAACCATTAGAGATCAGTGACTAACCTTAACCATTAGAGATCAGTGACTAACCTTAACCATTAGAGGTCACAGCCTAACCTTAACCATTAGAGATAAGTGACTAACCTTAATAATAATAATAATAATACATTTTATCTGTATCGCACTTTACATTTTTTTTTTTTTTAAATCTCAAAATGCTATAGGCTAAAACAGAGCAGAATAAAATCACAGAAAAAAATAATCACATTGCTAAACAAAAAAGGCCTTCTTAAAGAGGAAGGTCTTTAGGTGTTTTATAAAAGCGTCCACAGACTGCGGTGCCCTCAGGCGGTCAGGTAGAATATTCCACAGACAAGGAGCAGCTGAGCAGAACGCCCGATCCCCCATGGTGCGAAGCTTGGTTCTGGGTGAGAGGAGAAGGTAACCTTTTCCAGAGCGTAGATTGTGTGTGGAGGTTTGAGGGGTGAGCAGCTCTTTGAGGTATGAGGGGGCGTTGCCGTGGATACACTGGTGAGTCAGAATGGAGATTTTGTACACAATCCTGGAGGAAACAGGAAGCCAGTGTAGTATGTGAAGGATGGGTGTGATGTGTTCATATTTTCGCACTCTCATCCTAGCAGCACTATTCTGGATGTATTGCAGTTTCTGGAGGCTCTTGCTAGGGATCCCAATGAGAAGTGCATTACAGTAGTCCAGCCTCGAGGAGACAAAAGCATGGACAAGTTTTTCAGCATCTGGCAGAATGAGTGTGGCGATTTTCCTGAGGTGGTAGAAGGAGTTCTTGCACAGGTGTTTAATGTGGGTGTCAAATGAGAGTTGAGAGTCGATTTTCATACCCAGGTTGGTGACTGAAGAAGAGAGGGGGATGTCCTGGCCAGAAAAGGTGATGCTGGTTATGGGGGATGATTTGACTCGGTGTGGGGTGCCAACTAAAATGGCTTCAGTTTTGGAGTTGTTAAGTTGCAGGAAGTTGTGTCATCCACGCCTTTATCTCCTCGAGGCAGGTGGTTAGTGTGGATGATGATGATAGTGATGGTGGTGATGGCGATGCTGCAGAGTGGATTTGATAATTTTTTAAATAGAGTTGCGTGTCATCAGCGTAACAATGGAATGATATTCCATGTCGGCTGATGACACGCCCAAGAGGGAGCATGTACAGAATGAACCTTAACCATTAGAGATCAGTGACTAACCTTAACCATTTGAGGTCAGTGACTAACCCTAACCATTTGAGGTCAGTGACTAACCTTAACCATTGTAGGTCATTAACTATCTCACGAGTGTTTTACAAATTGTAGGTTACCATCAAGACTTTTAAAACATGTTTTGTTTTAAATTACAATTAAATCAGTTATTCATACTTATAAATTAATGTTGCATTCTTATACTATGTATTTAGTATGTGTAGCTTTTAGTGACAGAATTAATTGTATTCACTAACAATATGCACATTATAAGGCACGTACAATGTATTCACTTAAACCTAGAGCCCCTCAGAAGCGGTAATCATGATCAAACTGTGAAACATAAAAAGTCTAAAATCCTTAACATCAAATTGTTGTATGTAAATAATAATAATATTAATCATTATTATGGTTGGTATAATCAAAAATCCCTCTTGTCAGCATACATACAATGATTAGCACCCTGGACAGCTCCCTCATCCCTGAGATTTTAATATTTTCTCAAGAGCAAGTGGACATTTTTTGGCTAGACACTAGAGAAAAGGTCAGGGGTGCATCAAAAACATTAGGATCATCCAGGGGATCATGCATGTATTTATCCATTAGTTTATTAAACATGGACAATACTGATAAACATGGTTACATAGGGAGAAGCAATGCAGCAGACATAATGTGTATGTGGCCTGTAGCTGAGGCTAATTTGCAGCTCACATCTATACCTAGGCTTTTTTATGGTCGAGATAAACTATTTAAAATGTAATAACTAACCTTTGGATATAACAGACTGTGTGCATTTAAGTGTCCTTGTGAAAGACACTTAACCCCAAAATTGCTGCCGTAGCTGTGCCCTATACGGTGTATGGATGTTAGTTAGTTCTGATAGGCAGGTGGCATAGCACATTGTGATATGGATATGAAGTATTTCAACATGTACTGACTAACCTGATTGAACCCTTAGTCTGTCACTACATCAAAGAAAAGGTTAATTTAGATGTGAAATAAACAATTATAAAAAATAAACTTTGCAAACTGTCTTTTGTATCATACTCATTATGAATATAGGATGGTGAAAGAGATACAACACACAAGGTAAATGGAAAGTGTTTAACAGCGTAATTTAAAAGGATACAGAAGAATCAGATTAATGAATAACTGCTTTATTTAAAATGACCAACCAGCCATAACCACAACAAAAGAGATTGCCAATGCATTTAATGATTACTTTGTGAGTGTTGGCTATAATTTAAATTTAAATTATATTGTGGACCCTATAATGAAGGAGCATATAGATGATGAAATTATTGATATAAATTCCAATACCATCTTTCTAATGAGAATTATAGGGAAACTAATTGACATGGTATCCAATTTAAAAAAGAATCAAATCAGTCACAATGGTGGTGATGAAACTGAAGAAATATCCACAGCATAGAAAAATAAGGAATACCCTGTAGGGGTAATAATAGATTTTTTCAAAAAAGCATCTGACACTATTGATCCTAGATTAATAATGAGGACACTTGACAGATGTTGGTTAGAAGGGTGCCATACTCATGGCTTAGTAACTACCTTGATAATAAAGATCAGCCTGTGCAAAAGAACAATGACTTGCAGTGGGTCACATGTGGGGTTGCACAAGGATCAGTGCTTGGTACAAAGTTGTTTATTGTACATTAAAGCCATGGTTGGTAATCTTGAAAATCTATGCTGCATTTTTTAATGATCCAACTGAAAAACCAAATGAAAAACCAAGCCCAGATTTGTCAACTATTTTCCAATGAAAGTAGCCAGCAGCACTAGCTCCAAAAGTCGCTAAAAGGGACATGACGAATGAATCAATGAATCAATAAATAGAAAATAAGATTATAATAAACAAAAAAATAAAATGTACTGCAAGGATCATAGTGTACTGCTTCACACAGAAGGCAAGGCCACTGGCTTGTACAACAAAATATTACAAGCCAGAACACAACACCACAACATTCAGAAATACAACAATAACCAACAATACTGAAAACTTAAAGTCAGTGAATGTTAGTCAACCTCTGCGGAATTCTAGGTTCAAAACCATGTTGTAAAACCTTTACAGTTTCAAGGAAAACAAGAAAATAAAAACTGAAACAATGTAGTATTAAAAGGAAAAAAAAAAATTTCTTCCATAATGTGTCTACTGTTTGCAACCGTTCAAAGGATACGTCGAAGCACAATCCATGCCCTCATCCATCCGATATCTTGACCAAAAAGCTGCTTGATGTGGAGGGGCGGGCCACTAGTGTGTCTATCTACAGCCTTAATAGTGCTGATGCAGCCGTTTTTGTCCTTCTCAAGCAGCAAATGATCAGCTAAAGAATGTTAAATATATATATATTTTTTTAGCAAAACTAACAGGGGACACCAATCTGACCCAAGCGCCCCCACCGGCGGGGGTAACGCATGCATCCAAAAATGAATCCACTCATAACGTGCACTCATCAGTAATGAATATAATGATGCCGTATACCTGCTCAAACTGCAGCTCCTGCGCTTCAAAGTCATCTCAGCTGTTTGTACACACTCCAAACACAACATATGACAAAGCTACGTATAATACCAAGTAACACAATCATATAGCGCCCCCTAGGCAGTCCCACTCGCCACATTTATGCCAATAACGTTTTGAAAAATTATTTCAATGCTAACACCCGTTAGCTCAGGAGATCGCTAGCGACCAGACGGTCGCAGACATTTTTCACATTCCGCTACGACACAGCCTCGCAGTTTTACTTACAAAACAAAGTCATCATCATAATCCGCATAATCGATCACATCATAAACCAGCTCCTTACTTTGAGATGTTCTGCAGCAAAAAAAAAATGAATCTGTTCATGTTTACTATCTATCTGTTCATCGGACGCCGCTCTGTGTGGATTCAAAGCTGGCGCTGCCGTCGTGTGCCTCGTGTGCCTGCTAGAGGAAGGGGCAGGGTTATACGTCTCAGCAAATCGGATTTGAGAAATTTGACACTCATTGGGTCAAATCGGCCCTTCACACAGGCTGAAAGGCCCTGGAAAAAAAAAAAAAACTGGAATTCAGACGATAAAATCCCATGGATGACAAACATTAACAGTCTGAGAGGATCCAGGCTCTCAAAATGATGCCAAACTGCTGCATATGGATAGATTGAACACTATTAGAGATAAAAGAAGTGAAATATATAATTATATAGTATATAAAATTACAATGAAACAGCTGGAACAAGATTACATTTTGGTTGACCTTGTTTGACCTCTCCGTACTAGATCAAGATGTACTAGATAAAGCTTCACTTTATCAAAGTAAAAATTTGTTTAGAGACCCTCAAGCTTGAAAGCTTGTAGCTACATGATTTCTAATAAAGAAATATCCTGAAATTGCTTTTTTTTCCAGTCGAAAATTTGAATTTTCAATTTGTGCTGTGTGCCATCTTAATTTACTCTAAACCAGTAACATATATACTGATATTTACACATATTAACACATCTCACAAGTGTTAGGGTTATTTTAATACCAAAAGTATTAAAATACCCCTTACAGTTGCAACGCTACACTCATTATCGTATGGGTATACTATTTTCGAGCTGAGGGCCTAAAAATCGGTCTAGGGTCCAAAAGGTTTAAGAAGCTCTGCACTCAACGTACTCTCAACCACTCTTTAATCATGATAGAAAACCTGTTTTATTTTTACAGTTTTGCAATGGAATTATTATTGTTTTTTCTTTTTTTTTGAGTTGGACACGTTGGTACACTAAACAAAACAAAGAGGAAAAAGATGCAGATTGGATAGAGACATTTGAGAGAATTGTGACAGGCAGACGAAGTTTAAAGCAACATTTTTGAGGCGCAAAAACATGTCTCATGTCAGAGCCGTACGTGTCGGAAAAGAAGTCACAGATTTGTTTGATTTTAATGGCACTACAGAATCAGTGGGCTGCGTCGCTTCCATGGTCACGGGGTGCGATTGTAATGACTGGATGACATTTATTCAAATTAGCTATGTGGAAGTCTTTCCACTAATATCTGAACAACAGAGTTTAAAGGGGTTTTTGAACCGAAAAGAAAGAACATTGCACTTCAGCGGAACAAGCAGGACTTTGAGGGCAGAACAGGATGAACCAGGTTTGATTGTCACTGCTGTCTGTATTGCTTTTCTTCCTCATGTGCAGCTGAGGCTCATTCCAAATGGAATGGAATTGGTTTGCTCTTTAACACTGTGATGTTCACTTACACCAGTTTAACAATTTATTTTTCTTCATAAAGCAGCGACTGGTAATGGTTCCCATGCTCTATCGATGCTTCATAAAATGTCATCACCTTTAACATAATGTTCACCAGGACGATGTAAATATGTATTGTGCATCCTCTCTCTTTTGAAGCCGTGTTATTTAGTTTGGAAGGCAGCAACCTGCCCGGGGGGGGACCAAAGCCAACGCGTGCCTGTGAAGATCACACGGCAGTGGCTTTGTTGCATGATGTTATTGATAGGTTATTCTCCCGGTTCCAGTGATTAAAAGATTCAGCCGCGCAGCCATCGGCCTTGATTCCTCATTAATTCACTGCTGTTCTGTCGGGAGTGTTTTGACGAGGCACAAATCTCAAAGCATCAAAGACAACGGCTGTGAGAAATCGATTCCTGGAATGACTTAATTATGTGATTAATTGTACTGCTAAAGAAAGAAACTACCTTATTCAATTGACTTAGCCGATACGCTATAAATACCCAGGTGACAATGCAATGATGTGTGCAGCTAATGAAAAGGCAATGTGTACATTGTGCAATGGCTTCTTTTTCTTCATTCTTTTACGGTTTCTCATTAAACACAAGCAGTAATTGCCATTATAGTACAACTGTGACTACAAGTAATTGAAACATGACAGCTGTTATGTTTTTCTTTGTGAAAAAAAAAACCATGACTGCAATTATTGTGAAAGCTAATTTAAATAATATTCAAGTCCAGGCCTTGCTGAGCGCAGATCACAGCAAAAGGGGGCGTTTCTTGAAAAAGTTTGTTTAGTTTTGAGTGTTGTTTGTAACAGCATGGCACACTACAAAATTAAAAGCGCCAACTGTTTTTACTGTAGTTGTATATTTTCATAAATGCAACAAAACATGGTATCATTGTCATGTGATTACTGTACAGCTGTGGGATGTGAACAGTGGCGCTCTCCAAGGTGCTGATCCCGCTGCAGTGAGGGAACTGTCCAGATTGCTCTGGAGCTTCCAGCCAAATATCTTGAGACCTGTGTCTTCAGTGTCGTGCCTCTCATCTGCACTTGTGTCCTCACTGCAGTCTGACAGAAACATTTAAATTTTATACCTCTGGTTCTGAAAAGTGAAGCCAATGCGGAGGTGCCTAAAACATCCATTCTATCTAATGGCCATCAAGGGGCGACTCCTCTGGTTGCAAAACTAAATTGAATAGTATAGAAGTCTGAGAAAATGACTCTGCTCAAATAGACCATAAAGTGGAGTATGATTTAGGGCGGGGCTACCTTGTGATTGACAGGTCTCTGCAGCTATCAGGGTAGTATTGTTACAAGATGATCTCAAGGATTCAAAACCGCAGTCCACAAACCAGTGGGTGACGTCACGACAACTGCGTCCATTTGTTATATACAGTCCATGCCCTCCTTTTGAGGCTCAAATATGTATTTTGGGGGGGGGGGGGGCAAAAATGGCTCTTTTTGATCCAGGGCAATTTGTAACAAATGCAACAGCAGTGGAAGTTGCCTTTTAAGTGTTCCCAGCCAACACCAATTCAAAGTCTGAGTCTGCCCTTGACACAACAAAACCTTTCTTTGCATGTTTTCTGTTTTACTCTCTCCATTCTGCACACCGGGTGCATTTGAGCCACCTTCCTCGGGCGTCTGTCTGATGTTCGTCTGGTGCTTTTTACGCTTGGGCTCTTTCGTAGCAGTTGTGACCGGTGGCAGAGAAGGCGGTGGATGCTTCAAGGAAAACAAATGCAGACTCCTGTTTACGAGCCCAGACAAGGTAGTGCATGAAGGATGAGACAGAAGTAGCACATTTAAACCATATTTGGGTCAAAATGTTAAAGGAGAACTTCAGCAATTTTGCATTTCAAATTCAATTTAGTTGTCCTGGGGAGAACTAGTGATTCTGAAAATAAGATAAAAAAAATAGATTTTCACAGTTTTCATGTAATGAAAGTCACCCTGATTAGGTTTACTAGGAAAAGTACGTTGTAGGTACGGTAGCGCTGCACAAAAAGATTAATGGAGGTGTTACTTAAAGCTGTATAGAAAATAAAATAATGTTGGTGTTGCGACATCTCCAGCATGATCTCTATAATCTCTACATAAACATGTTGCTGTCCAATTTAAGTTTAATCAGCAGTGTCATAGCAAAGTTGCAGTTTCACTAATTCCTTATTGTGTCATTTTCTGTTGACGGAGAACCCAGTTCTCACTCCTAACACGTCAAATACTGACTCTTGGTCAACAATGGCATATTTTAGCATTGTTTTGTTACGTAACTTCCGGACCTCACTAACTTGAAACAAACAGACCTATATTATGTAACAAACATAGGCTACTTATCTTAACCAAAACCACGACCTTTAATGATTCTATTCCAGTAGTTTTGTTGCCTAAACCTAACCAAGTAACCCTAAAAACTAAAGGAAACCTACGTTGAAAGTTTGTCTTGAAAAGACACTATGCATTTAACTGGCGGAGACTGACACGCCTGACATGTCCGACAGGCACCTAGAGCGTCATACGGAGTTTGGAGTGAGAATGTGTTGTCCTGTGAGTATGTTGACATCTTGTACTTTAGTGTGTAGAATGGAATTGAAACGTGGCATACAAATGTATAGCAAAACGTCTGAGCGTTTCATAGGTGTGGCCAGATACCAGGCAGGTGAGGGTATATAAGGAGGGATGCTATCCAGTTTTATGGGAGGTATTGGATCGGGTGTTTTTTCAATTCCACACCGCGAAAGTCCAGTCTATTCTCTGCGCATCCATCACTGTATGGTTTGGATCAGCCACCAAACAGGCCAGGAACAGACAGACAGTCAGGACTGTAGAGAAAAATCGTCGGTGCCAGTCTGTCCTCCTCCCAGGTCTCTTATACACCGCCAGAGTCAGGAAACATCACTAGGGACCATTCACACCGTGGACACAACCTGTTTAAGCTTGTCCACTCTGGGAGGCTCTACAGAACACTAAAACAACCAGACACAGGGAACAGTTTTGAATGCACAATTTCTTTTTAATATGTACATATTACATATTAATCATATGTCACTGTCAATATAAATCATACATGCTAGCTGTATATATCTATATACATCTATATATGTATATATATATATATATATATATATATATATATATATATATATATATATATATATATACATATATTTCATATATTAATGTTGGTCATTGGTGCTTTTTATATCTAATAATTTCATATTTACACCTATTTTGTATTACCTGTGTACATAACGTTCCTGTATATTCTTTTGTTAGTTATTTCTATTTGTGTACCTTTCAAGAGTTGTGAAAAGGAAGAGTCAAATTCCCTGTATTGGCGACATATTTAGCTGATTCTGATCCTCAGTGTCTACAGACCATGACCCATTCCACAGGAGATTTTGGCCCTTCCTGTTTTCATTTTGACTTTTATCTTTAATTTAAAAAATTTAATATTAAGAAAGACTTTTCTTAATAGTTGTTTTGGAATCCTTTTGTAACGGCTTGATTACAAGCTGCTGATCTTTTAAGCCAGACAGTGAGTGTTTCATTATTCAACAGCTACAGTCTGGGCGGACGATTGCTTCGACCTAGAACCAGTTCTTCTGCTGAAGACAATTTTCGAGCGCTCGCAGTATTATTTTTTTCTCTTCTATATAGTTAAAGGGTTAATAAGTTAATAATGGAAAGAAAAGTAGCACCAAGGTAAAACTGCTACTCAGCTTATAAGCCACAACATCCTCCATCCCCACAGACCCTTCTCATCATCACACCATCATAAAGCAATTTGTGGGCCCCAAGCAAATTCATTCCCAAGAGTACCTGAAGGTTGGAGGAAGGGAAACGGATAGGCGTCGTGGCAGACAGGTTAGATTTGTTACACGTATTTTATTTTGATATTACATGACTGTTGGAGTTGAATGGATTCTGGATTCCTGTAAACATCAGAAATGATAACGAAATGGTGCAACAAAATAAAAGACACCAGTGTGATTATGCCTTAGAATCCCATTTGTGGGAGTACTGCAAAATGGCACGTGTTCAACAAATTTTTGGCGAACTCAGGTGAGGAAAGAAATTGTTCAATGAAGTCAAACGATTGTGTGCTGTAAGTAAAAGTGCAACGGTACGAGAGAGCGAGAGGCTGGCACTGAGTGCAGTACCCACTGAGCCGTCATCATGGCCCCCACCTAAATGACTTGGCTAATGCAATCACGATTGGCTCCGAATGTTCCTCTCCTCTACACTACACATAAAACTCGCTTATTGGTTGTTGTTCTTTTTCTTTTAAGAACAGCTTATCCGCAGTGTGAATGGGTAATTAAATTGCTGGTAATTATGTATTGATCTTGAGCTTAAATGCTGTCGAGGGTTGGGTGTTTAATCGGCCGGAGCTGTCAGTCACTCGCGCTGTTTATGAGGGGAAAAGAGAAGGAGAAAAGGCAGAACACGAGGGAACGCACACAGAGCGAGAGAGAGAGAGAGCTGTAGGCAAACAGGTTAGATAAAAACAGAGAAGGAGACAGCATGATCGTAATTGCTCTAATCATCTTTAGTGTTTTTTTTCTTCCTCTGATCCCTTTTGGTCTCCAGGAAACAATAGATGGGATTGTATATTTCTATGTTTATTGCATCCGGCCAGAGCAAGTGATGTAGTTCAACATGCGGACATTATTGAAAGTGATGACTAGTATATCAAGCAAGAGTAAGAGTGCTAAGAGCAATTATTATTTATTTAAGATGGTTAAGTTTTTGAGGTCATTACTTTACGTTATTAGTTCAAACCAGACCGTGATCTTTTTTAAACCTTAACCAAGTAGTTTTGTTGTCTAAAACTAACCGAAACTGAATCATATCGCAGTGTTAACAGCGTGGCATTGTGCGTTTCAGCAAGCGTGCTATGAGGCTGATATTAAAGTATATTTGGTTCAGAAACATCCATGTTCAGCGTATAAGTGTGTCTGTGGTTTGTAGAAAGGTACAATGCCATCATTTTATTTCAGGGTTGTTTTTGGTTTCATTCTGGACGACGATCCTACTGTGTTATTCCGAGGTTCTACATACTTTTCTCAAACGGATCCTCACACATGCAGGTCAGGTCAGAATTTGTTTGCCTGTTTGTTAACACAGTGGAAGACTGCCCACCTGTCCGTGATGTTTTTCTGTCCAAGGAGTTTTCTCTGCCTTTCCCCCAATGCATGCTGGGATGGACTCTAGACCTCTCAGTGACCCCGGACAGGAATAAGCAGGTAGGGAAAATGGACTGATGGAGTCAGTCTGTCTCACACATTGCCACCCAAAGAGCTAATATTTGGGTATTTTCATGATATATTGATTTTAAATTCACAGTAATTATCTCCGTTTGGCGTAAGCCGGGGGGGAGATCATGTGTTTGGTTGTGTGTATGTGTTTGAATGTCTGTCTGGCTGCACATGGCTAATATCGCATACTATTGGACCCATCAGCCTAATGTTGTTTTTTGGCATAATTTTTGGCTCTATGCTCAAATTCCTCTCGTTGCAATGACAAACTATTTTTTAGGAAAACCTATTTTATCTACTGTTTTGTACTATCATTGACTGCTGACTCCTCACTTCTGTATATGCCGTATATTAA
Source organism: Cebidichthys violaceus (assembly GCF_023349555.1). NCBI lineage: Eukaryota > Metazoa > Chordata > Actinopteri > Perciformes > Stichaeidae > Cebidichthys > Cebidichthys violaceus. The sequence continues at coordinate 6,824,796 of NW_027176395.1, read as the reverse complement.
TATGTAGTAACAGGAAACTGTCTTCCTTATATAAAGGACCTCTAGTGGGCGCTATGATGTCTTTTATACCTGGGCCTTCAGTGCTGTCTTACTACAGTTGAACCACCTCCTAATAACCTCATTATGACGCCACAGCTACGGGATATAATTTTTTTGTGTAAAAGCCGCATATTCACATAACACTGCAACATTTAACAAGTGAAATAAAATGTTAAATGAAGCTTAACACCTACAAATACATTAACTGCAGAGTGCAGATACATGACTATGCGCATGACGGGATACTTCATCATTAACGGACAATGCATATAGTCAAAATCAATGTAATTAACACAATGACAAGAACAAACTCACAAGAACCAGTCACATATATGATACAATACAATACATACAAAGCATGACAAATCAATCCAGCAACACTACAGTGCTGAAACATGCATTCCGCCGCACATAGAAGAGCACGAGCCATTCAAATATTCACATCAAAGGGAACATTACATTACATTACAGTCATTTAGCAGACGCTTTTATCCAAAGCGACTTACAATAAGTGCATTCAACATTGGTAATCAAAAGAACTACTAGTCACCAGAAGTCATAAGTACATTTCCTTTTCCAAACAAGCATCTAAGAGCATGAAGCAGAGCATAACTCAGAGCCAAAGTACAGAAACAAGAAAAACAGTTAGTGCTATAAGTAATACGAATACAATAAGTGCAACAAGCTAGTATGAAAACAATAAGCGCTAAGTGGAAGGCTCAGGGTAGCACTTCCTGAAGAGGTGGGTTTTCAGCCTGCGCCGAAAGGTGGGCAGCGACTCCGCTGTCCTGACGTCAGTGGGAAGTTCATTCCACCACTGTGGGGCAGGGACAGAAAACAGCCGTGACCGGGTCGATCGGCCGCCAGGACCTCTGAGCGACGGGGCAACCAATCGCCCCGAGGCAGCAGAGCGAAGTGGTCGGGCGGGGGTGTAAGGCTTGACCATGGCCTGGAGATAGGAAGGAGCTGTTCCTTTCACTGCCCTGTAGGCTAGCACCAGAGTCTTAAACTGGATGCGAGCTCTTACAGGTAGCCAGTGTAGAGAACGGAGAAAGGAAGTTGTGTGGGAGAACTTGGGGCGATTGAACACCAGGCGAGCTGCGGCTTTCTGGACAAGCTCCAGAGGTCTGATGGCCGACGCCAGGGCTCCGGCAAGTAGAGAGTTGCAGTAGTCCAGGCGGGAGATGACAAGAGCCTGGATGAGAACCTGCGCCGTCTCGTCAGTCAGGAAGGGACGAATCCTCCTGTTTGCTGAGAATGACAGTTGGTCATCCAGGGTCACACCCAGGTTCCTCGCAGTCCGAGTTGGCGTCACCACGGTATCATCAATGGTGATGGACAGGTCCCGGTGCGGGCAACCCTTCCCTGGGAGGAACAGTAGCTCAGTTTTGTCTAGGTTGAGCTTGAGGTGGTGTGTCGTCATCCACTTCGAGATGTCAGCCAAACACGCAGCGATGTGCGTCTCCACTTGGGTGTCACCGGGGGGAAATGACAAGACCAGGTGGGTGTCATCGGCATAACAAGGGTAGGAGAAGTCATGCGAGCGAATAACACAACCCAGAGATGTTGTGTAGAGCAAGAAGAGAAGGGGGACCAGGACTGACCCTTGCGGAACCTCCGTAGTCAGCATGCGTGGTTCCGACACGGCCCCCTCCAGGTCACCTGGTAGGATCGACCCGTCAGGTAGGATGCAAACAGGGAGAGTGCAGAGCCTGAGACGCCCATCCCCTCGAGGGATGAGAGGAGGATTTGATGGTTCACAGTGTCAAACGCCGCAGACAAGTCCAGGAGAATCAGGACAGAGCAGAGAGAGTTAGCTCTCGCGGCGTGAAGCGACTCTGTCACCGCAAGGAGGGCCGTCTCTGTTGAGTGACCCACTTTGAACCCGGACTGGTGGGGGTCCAAAAGGCTGTTTCGGTGGAGATAGGAAGACAGTTGGTTAAAGACAGCACGTTCAAGTGTTTTGGATAGAAAGGGTAGAAGAGAAACCGGTCTGAAGTTCTTGACATCAGAGGGGTCAAGTGATGGTTTCTTCAGAAGGGGGGTGACTCTGGCGGTCTTGAAGGCCGTGGGAAAGCATCCTGAAACAAGAGATGTGTTGATGAGGTGAGTGAGGAAAGGAAGGAGTTCAGTCGCAATAGACTGAAGAAGAGGGGAAGGGATCGGGTTAAGGGAGCACGTGGTGGGGCGGTTAGACGTAACAAGGTTGAGGACCTCGTTAGGGGAGAGAGGAGCCAGAAAGGGTAAGATGGGGCGTGGAGATGGGAGGGAGAGCTGTGGGGGCAGGATTGGACAGGGAGAGAGGGGCTGAGAGAAGGAGGATCTGATATCGTTTACCTTCTTGTCAAAGAAGTTGGCGAAATCATCAGGGAGAAGGGAGGAAGTAGGAGGAGGGGGTGGGAAGTGAAAGTTTCAAAGAGTTTTTTAGGATTGGAAGAAGAGGTTAGGATTTTAGAGCTGAAGAACGCAGCTTTAGCAGTAGATAGAGAGGAGGAAAAAGTGGAAAGAAGAGCTTGGAAGTTAAGAAGGTCCTCCGGGAGTTTGCCTTTTCTCCATTTACGCTCAGCCTCTCTTAGGCTCCGTCTATCAGTACGCACTGAGTCCAACAGCCACGGGGCAGGTGGAGTTGGGCGTGCAGGCCTGGAGGTGAAGGGACAGAGTTTGTCCAAAGAAGAAGTAAGGGTGGAGAGGAGAAGATCAGTAGCAGTATCAGGGGATAGGGTCAGGGTCAGGGAGAGCAGAGGTGACAGAAGAGGAAAGATCAGCAGGGGAGAGGGAGCGGAGATGACTCCGGGTAGAAACCATGTGGGTAGGTGGAGGAAGTGATGGAGCAGAGGATAGGGAGAGGGAGTAGGACATGAAATAGTGGTCAGAGAGCTGGAGGGGAGTGACAGAGAGGTTAGCAGTAGAACAGTGCCTAGTGAAGATAAGATCCAGCTGGTTGCCGGCCTTGTGGGTAGGAGGAGAAGAAGAGTGGTAAAGGTCAAAGGAGGAGAGGAATGAAAGAAGAGGTTCAAGCTTGTCGGTCTGGATGTTGAAGTCACCGAGCAGGATGAGCGCCGAGCCATCGTCATGGAGGTGCGAGACTAATGTGTCGAGCTCCTCCAGGAACTCACCAAGAGGCCCTGGTGGGCGATACACAACAGTATTAACAATATTAACCATATCATAAGAACGACACCATAGACAGATGAACTGCAGATGTAAAAACACAAAAGCAGTTCATTTACCAAAGCTGCTTTTCACTTCAAAACAAAGTCCATCCTCCTTTCTTTGATTACAAAGAGATCAATACCGCGGTTGTACAGAACATCGGTGCGGTTCAGTTCCAGCCAGAGGTCCTCCTGCGAACGTGTTCGTTGAGTTGTAGATCCACTCGGGTTTCAGCAAAAGTTTTCAAAAGCAAGTCTTGTTGCTGCCTTGGTTTGCCAACTCAGTTTAGCAAATCCAGCATAGCTCCAAACACCAAGACGCTCAGTCGCAAAAAAAATGCATTCCCAGCCATAAAATTTACAACGCTTCTCCGATGCCGTTAGCCAGGAATACCGTTCGTAGTTGCTGGTTTGAAAGTGGCGCACAAATCATTTTCCTGGCTGGGTCAGGGCTGCTAGCTGTGGGGTTGGCCGACCCTTTCTTATGATGTCCATCTTCTCTTGAAATGTCCTTCTCGAGAAAGGCGTTGACAGTAACTCCGTCACAAAATCTGTTTATATTACTACTACAAAGTTCTTCTAGCTAGCTTCACAACAGTCACGCTAGCCCATTGACCAATCACGCCGCACCTTAATCTTTTAAACACAAGGGTCCCCCATTTGGACGCAGAAGTACAAAAATTTTGCACAGTTTAGTGTACAAAGTGACTGCCAAAGAACCCACGAAGAACAACTACAATGATGTTATAGTTCTGGAAAAACCTCAGAAACCTGGGAACAACATGAACCAAGCCACTTCTACATGAGACAAACACAACTCCCATAAGCCAGGTTTCCAAATAACAAAATATCATAAATCATAACTCAATATGACTGGAACTGACCAGAGAAAACAGCTGCTACTGATCGTTAGCTACGTGCTAGCTATGAAAGAGCAGCATTAAAAAGCATGTCCGCTTGACACAGATTACGGCGATATATTCCATTTCTCTCCCCGGTAAACCATCGCAGAGCTGTTCAGCATCAAACACAAAAAAATCACACAGCTTTATCGAATATTGTACTCAATTTTGGTCGAATCTCAGCGAAAAAATGAAATATTTCCGTACTTCCACGTCTCTGTGTTCCAGCTGCATCCGCTCTGTGAGAATCCATTGTTTACGAAAGTCTCAGACATTCCTCGCATTCTGGGGAGGGATGTATGTCTCAGCAAATTGGATTTCAGATCTGACATCAGATGGGACATTTTATTCTCATTGGCTAATAGTGCTGTCAATCATCTAACTTTCAATTCCCTGCAATTCTATTGGCTTCTACGGTTCGAAGGAGGGTCAATGGCGAAAATCGGAGAAAGGGGGGCTGAGCTGGGAGAGCTTGAAAGCTTGGATCTACATGATTTCTAAAAATAGGCTCAGGGTTTAAAAATAGCCATAACTTTGTGATTCTGTCTAGGTCAGCAGAGAAGGCTTTGCTGACCCTGACGGCCCACCACTGAAACACACTGTAAAAGGGTTATAATTCTAAGATTAAAACAGACAAATCCCAGACAGGACAACGCTGTAGTAGCGACCTTTCGATCACAATGTAGCCATGCCCTAAAGCATACCCTGCTTGGTCTATTTTACTCTAAATTAACCATAATTTACTAAAAGTTATAAATGAATATCATGCTGTAATGAAGAATAATTATAACTAAAGATTGAGACCATAAACTCATGTTTACAATGTTTACTGAGGTAATAAATCAAGTCAGAAGTAGGGTCATTTTCTCATAGACTTTTATACAACCAGGCACATCCACATTGGCTGCACTTTTCAGAACTGGACTCCTGCTTATTCCAAAACATTAAAAGGCAGCACTATTCAGTTAGTTTTCCCCACAAACAATGATCTTTTCCTGACACTAAAGTAAAGGAACTTACTTTTTGTGTTGATTTTGGCTGCCCGTGTGGACAACAACTGTAGGACTCACGGAGGAGCAAGACAAAGCTCTGCTCCTGGCCAGAGGAGGAGCCGCTGCTGCCAGGCTCGGAGCAAGCTATGATTGCAGGTCGAAGGCGCCAGCGAAGCCAGATATGGTTGCTTTCCGGAGGCCTCTTTAGAGTTTGAGCTGAAGGAATTTCTGGTGAACTCTGCGTGATTTTGGCGGAATCCTATGTGGTGGCACCAGGTAAAATACAATAAAAATGTAAATAGAAATAGCCAACATTCTAGTTGATGGTCTTATTTACCTATGTAGATCATAAAGAGGCATCCATCTGAAATTGAGACTATTTCATAATCAGTTAATGTTCTTTTTAGAAACTAACCTTCCCCACCTTTAGTGACTGCTAAAGTATCATTTTTGTAACACGGTTATAACAAAGTTTTAAAAAGAACTGACAAATAATGTTGCTCTTCATATAGTGGCACCAAGCCAGAGCTCATGTCATTTTTGAAGGCAATGACAAATTATATAGTTTGTTGTTTCCTGTTGAGGACTTGTCTGATGACAGCTAGGTGACACGATGTGCACCATAATTGATAAAAACAGTCGTTTTTTTCATGATGACGTGTCTGTATGGAGGGAAAGAGACAATAATTACACCTGCAGAGGTGCTGAAATGTAAAAATGATGATGCAGCACCTTTTACTTTCTTATCTGAGGAGCACATGTGTTATCTGTTGATGAAATGGTTCGCTGGTTTTCCACAGTAGACCTGCGTTTCAATAATGAGGTGTACCGTTCCTGCGCCACAGCGGTTCATCAGCTATTACATTTTCTCCATATCAATACCATAATTCATATGCAAGGATGTACAGTGTTTGCCACTTACAGTGCAGCTACCGCACACTGCCATGTCAGCACTCAGACCTGGGGAGGTAATTGCCAGCTGCAAAAGGCAAATGAAATTGGCCCAAAAGATGCTGAAAACATTTCATTGTACTTCCATGCAAATTAGGAGTGCTGTGGCAAATCTGTTTACGTGGACAAATGTCTGAGTGATAATCTGACAGCAGTTTGAAAAGTAGCTTTTATAGAGGCAGCATTAAAAAGAGGAAAACTATCCAAATGTTCCTTTCATAGAGTCTCCCCAAGCTAGGCCTAAGGGGTACAGTTAACTGTTGCTCTGCTCAGTATTCTTACTCTCAGTGATCAACTATAGCACATAATGATTTTCAAGGTGTTTTACTGAATATCCGCAAGCAATGCATCATACTCTGTAGTTGGCCTGTATGGTTGGAGAAAAAAACTCACAATTCAAAACCATTATATACAATGCTCACTTTCAAAACAAAAACTGGTATGGAATGAAATTGCCTCAAATGTATACAGGAATATGATATACATTTTTTTTTCAGAGTAATTATGAATGGTTGAAATTAAATTCAAACTGTGGCAAGTTTTTTTCTGCTGCACTGACAAGTACAGCACAGGAAAAGTGCACACCTAAAATAGCACATTGAGCAATCAGCAGAAAATATAATTACACTGGAAACTGGACTTGTAGGAATTATAAAGTGGTTCTAAAGATCCAATGCACAGTATTTTACAAGTAGGTCTGTAACAATGTCAGCGAAAGCCTAAGGCTTATGAACTATACCCATATACCTGTTTCTAAGCAAATGTGGGGACAGAAACCAAACTAGGATGACTGAGAGCTAATGAGGAAATCAACATAAGGAGTTCGATTTGTGCTTTGAACTCTATGAATTACAAGAGTAATGAGTGGGAAACAGCTTAGCTGGCCCATAGTTTAGCTCAGGGGGGTGCAGATAACGGTAGATATTAACATATGGCGATCTGGTCGGAGCCCTGGATTTTAATAAGGTGGTGGACAGAATCTGCGGAAAAGAATCATCATTTTTTTAAGTTTAGACTGCTCACACTGTTACTGTGTGTTTATGGATGTTTAATGAATAGCAAAATAGTTTGTCAGGCTCTATGATCAATGCTTTGCTGATCTCTTTGGTGTGGCTTTAGAGTTTGTTTTATTTAGTTTAGTTTTAACAGCTCTGGAGGGAAAATGCACATTGTGATTCTTTTCATGAGCAACGTATCCTCACACAACTTACAAACTTTTTTTACGAAAAAAGTTACTACTCATTTTCCTCATCAGTTAATGTTCTTTTTAGAAACTAACCTTCCCCGCCTTTAGTGACTGCTAAAGTATCATTTTTGTAACACAGTTATAACAAAGTTTTAAAAAGAACTGACAAATAATGTTGCTCTTCATATAGTGGCACCAAGCCAGAGCTCATATGTCATTTTTGAAGGCAATGACAAATTATATAGTTTGTTGTTTCCTATTGAGGACTTGTCTGATGACAGCTAGGTGACACGATGTGCACCATAATTGACAGCAACACGTGTCAATTTTCGCTTGTTACTTGCATACAGTCTTTTGAAAACAAACCTCACAGGAAACAACTTTGTTAGGTTAAGGCAACAGAACTAATGGGTTAGGTTTAGGAAAAGATTGTGAAATACTTTGTCCAGTTCCGGCAACAAAACTTCTTGGTTAGATTTAGGAAAAGATCACAGGGGATCACAGCATGCTGTTAATCTCAATCCGTGCTCGAGTGCTGTCAAAAAAAAGAGTACCGTCGGGTATCCAGAATTCTGGCATTGACTTGGTCACTATCATTTCTCGTGACGTCCCCATTCTGCTGTGATTGTCCAGGTCCTATTGCCAGAACTCCAATAACTTGACTGAATCTGGACTCTATCATAGTGGATGATGTTTCTGACCTTGTTCTGAGAGTATTTTTCATTTTCTCCCTTTCATGAAGCTCAGTGAAGAGGTGACTCTGGGTAAAAGCTACCATCCTGTATTGATTTCCCTTATTAAATCTATAGCAATCACAAAGGAGAGGATTTAGAGTGAAAGAGAGTGAGCGATACGGATAATACCAATGGATGCACTTCTCACAGTCTTTCAGAATAACCAACACAAACATAGTGAAGAGACAAATGAGGTCCCTGAAGAATATCTATCATTTGCATGCCACAGTGGGTCTCTGTCTCTTGCTACAAAGCAAATGAACACATTTTCCCCGGGGATCAAGTGGTCAGTGATCGGTACATCATGAGAAAACTGATGCCTATCTGTCTCCCCAGGGTGGCATATTGACTGATTGACTGATTTAGCCATCGACTGTCATCTGGTCCGTTATAAATGTATCATTTTGTGTCAATGACACTGGCCGCTTTGCTTCAGTAATTACTCGTATGGATGAAAGAGCATGTGTGAGGGATTAATCATAGGCATAAGATAGTAAAACTGTTAAGGTGACTTTCTCTTGACCTGTAAAAGGGAATAGTGAAGATGTATTTATGTTTTTTACATGAAATGTTTCTAAAACTGTTCGATGGATTGTTATTTCACAGAGATTCATGTTCCCTTTAGAAAACAATTATAAGAACTGGTGATAGTCTGTCTCTTCATCCAGCACCATCAACAGTTACATGTTTTAACTTACCCAATACATTGGTGTATCATCAAATGCCATCAAAACTAATGACATTCCCATCAGCCTCAGCAGTATTTTTGTTTCTTGCAAATTAGCAACTGTTATTGTGTTAAAATGATATTGCAATGGTGATAATTATTAACATTATAAATGCCAAATACCAGCATGTTAGCAATGTCATTGAGGAGGTCAGGGGCGTTGCATTGTAAAAAGACCTAAAAAAACAATCAGCACATTGGATGTAGGGGACAAACAAGCACAGGACTTTAACCCAGGAGACCAGTTTGGTTCCTTTGTGAAAACCAAAAGTCAATATTGACTTATTTAATTTACATCCATGACTTAACTGTGATGTTTTACCAACCAAGTAGTTGTGTTGCCTAAACATGACCAAGCCATTTTGTTTCATTTTTTTTTTTTAAATTATAACATCAATTTCATGTTTAAAATTCCAACCGGAATCATGTTGAAAATATGTTTCCATTGAATCGTATTTCAGTTGCAGTTTACTTGTATGAGAACGTAATCTTTTAAGTGACAGAGTTGCTAACTGTTGTGTATGCCTTGAAGCAGGTATGTAATTGAAGAATGTAGTGAGTTAGTTTTTTGACAGCTGTAATGATTTATCAACATATTTTTGTATTACTTGCAGAAGGTTGTGTATCCATGTAGCCGAGTCTCTGACTCTTCATCATTACTTTTTCATGACATTGCAACATGCTGCTCTGTTTAACAATTTTGAGACACTGCATTATACACTGCAGAGGGAGCAAAAAGTTACTTTCAGACAATAATGCTCAATATTAACTTTATTATCAGCAAAATAAAATGCATTATAGAAACATGTATAGAGTTGTTACTATGACTCCACCTTGTCAAAATAAAAATTGGACAGATGCGTCTTTCTGCATCAGAATAAATATTCCAATAATATCTACGTAACATTCAGAGTGTTACCAACATAACACTCTGAATGGGGCAATTCTGCACGATAAGTGCTTTTACTCTTGATGCTTTCAGTGCATTTGGCTGCAAATACTTGTATGCATTTACTTCAGTAAAACTTTGAATATAGGACTTCTATTTTTACTGTAGTAAAGCACTTCAGTGATATTTCTATGTCCTTTATGATTACAATTCAGGTCTAGGTGCTGTATGAATACTGAACTGGGCTTTTTGGGGAGGGAAGCTTAAAGAGACAGGCGCTGAAATGTAGCATTTCAGACAGAGGGTGTGTACAGGTATATGCAGGTGGACAGCATAATAAAAAATAAAGTGTTTAGTGAATAAATTAAAGCAAACAAAGGAAATGTCTTTGTTCTCCACATGAGCCATATGCAGGTCAATGTGTAGTACAAGCTAACCCAGGGGTCAGCAACCTTTACTATCCAAAGAGCCATTTTGCCCTATTTTCCACCAAATCAATTTTGCCTGGAGCTGCAAAAGCTATTTGATATTACAACTTATAAAGTTTTAAATATAGGTATATTATATATACAAAAATTATAGTTAGTTGTATTTATGAAAGTAGACAAAAAAGACAATTATTGACATGTCATTGCTATTTTATCTGTTATAACAATATCAAACTCTTATGAAGAGGAGAGTTTGCTGCAGCAGTTGAGAAATCGCTCTTTTTCGCTCATCTCCAGCATGATACTTTTCAGCAAATGCGGTGTGTTTGTTCTGGAAGTGTCTTTCTACATTACATTTTTTGCACATATCAAGCATACAGGTAAGCCGGCATCGTTTGCAGTGAAAGCAAATGAATACGTTCGCGCAGAATTAAACTCTCTATTTTCCTCGATGACTTTTCTTTTATTGGATTTATCCATTGATAGTTTACCGAGGGCGGGGGTCTGCAAATCATGATTAGCCACCTACAGGGAAAGGCGCTTGACAGCGACGTAATAGGATGTTGCATTTTAGTTGACAAACTATTAAAACATTTTTTATTTTCAGTGACACAGTAGAGACACCCACGTTCGCTACTTGATTGGTTCTTAGCAGTCACAATGTGTCCTTCCCTGATTCGTCACACCCCTATCACGTGACCCGTACCCGGAAATTCAACAACAGCCTTGGTTATCTATCGACTACCAGGTTAATTTAACATGGACAACTGATTATAGGCGTTGCTGACCTTGTTGTCTTTACTAGCAGCTTTTGTTCAGTTAAAGTATGCATTTCTGCGGAGGAAGCAGCTGTTAATGGAGCGATTAGTGAGCGGCGTGTCCAACAACGTTCAGCGGACGTCTGAAGTCTGGTTGCTCAAAGCCGCTAACCTATCTACTTCCTGTTTACACCGGCCCCACCCGCATGCACAGTGTACGTGAATAGTCACGTGATATTCGTTTTCAGGCGTTGTAGTCTGGACGGAGATCGTCTCGAAAACGATGCTGACTTTTTTTTTATTAGTGTGGATGTAGACTCAGGGAGCCGCAACAGAGGGGCTAAAGAGCTGCATGCGGCTCCGGAGCCGTGGGTTGCCGACCCCTGAGCTAACCAATGCATTAATTATAAACTGTAATCCTCCTACATCATTGCAAACAGATAATAATTACATCATCTCCCCATCATTCATGGCCATTAAATCGTGACATGACATTTCACACACTTGGTGAGAGGTCAACTGATAGATTGTAGGAGTAACAAGATTAGCCACGGTGACCAAACAATTAGTCTTTTATTATTTTTTTTTTCTTTGTCCATTCTATAAGCGTGTTGTTCAGTAATTTATTCAGTTACATCTTCACAACAGAGGCCAGTGTGTCAGCAGGTCACAGACACTGATACCCCGACAGCCAATCGACTCCACGCCGAAGACGACAGATCAATAGAAACGGGATGACAAACTGAACTCTATCACCTTCACCGTTGATGGATTGCAACGGAGTCAGAGAGAATCAGGGCCATGCATCTTCACAATAACGTTGTCAGGTTGCAGTAAAAGCGTGGAGGACAAAAACTGTCAAGTGGTGAAACTGGGAAATCCTTCCCTATTTTCCGCCAACAAGCTGTGGGAATTGAAATGTAAATCATCAGGTGTGCTGCGCTCTACTGTGGCAACTGACAAAAACAGGATACCTTGTATGTTTTCCCAAAGAGAGAGAAGCTGCTGCTTTTGGGAGCTTACAGCATTTCTACAATCTCTTTTTTTTACATTTCCACTAAAGATTCTGTTTGATCTTTATCATCTGCAATATTATGATTATTATTAAGTTTTGATTTATAACACAAATGGCCATAAGAAAAAGGTAATTTCAAATCAATGGGAGATAAAGGACAGTGACTAAATAATAATTACATGCTGTAAAAGAAGTCTATAAAAGTGAGTTTTAAAAGGTCCATTAAAAGGTTACAATGCAGGCACTTTGCTATTCCTATCCTGAACAAAATCCCAAAAGTTCAAGGGTGTGGGAAAGGTTGTAATCTTTAAATCCCTGCACAGCGTGTACCAGAACTGTACGTACAAGGAACAGGTGGCAGAACATTTTAAATTAAGTAGATCATGTTTAGGTGGTAAAGAAGATGATCTAACTCAGTAATTTACTGCCAAGCTGACACTGGTACCAACAATGAAGCCTAGTATCAATGCAGATGTTAGAATGCAGTTGCAGCATACAAATTAACAAATTATGCATTGTAACCTTATATAATAGATTAAAGTCTTCTTTGCATTTCCTCAATTTTCTACATGACGTTTCCGAAAATAAAATTGCCCATTTCTTCTAATTTAAGGCCTAAATCTTTTAAATCAAGACCAATCATATATATATATATATATATATATATATATATATATATATATATATATATATATATATATATATACACACATACATATACATATATACGTATATATGTATATATGTATATATACATACATATACGTATATATATATATATATATATATATACATATATACATATATATATATATATATACACATATATATATATATATATATATATATATATATATATATATATATATATATATATATATGTATATATACATAGGCAACAAAACTAATCGGTTAAGGTTAGAAAAAAGGTGGTTTGTGTTAAAATAATAACATGACAACTGAAACAACGTAAGTAGCGCCTTGGAGGACTGTCTTACACAGCACTGCATAAGAAGCGCAACAGCGTTACGTGGCAAGCATAACGACATTACGCAACAAACTAAAAGTCTACTTTTAGTTTGTTGCGTAATGTAGTACTTTAAGTTTACTTTTGTTTTCACACACAGTTGGTTGTACGGCAGAAAAAAAATCCATCCTGAAAGGCTTCAAGTTATGGGTTTGTGTCCGGTAAGCCAGAACATGGAGCAACCTGTGAGGAGCTAGTGGCAGCTACAGTCGTAGCTTAGGTGAGTGCGAGACAAGCATTACCTGTAGAGATTGAAGTATATGTTGCAATGGCATCAGTTTTATTAGAACTGGAGAGTAATTCTTCATTGAAAAAAGAGCAAAGAACGGCACTGAAGGCTTTTGTCGATCAACAAGATGTTTTTGCTCTTCTCCTGACTAGCTCTGGCAAGAGTTTGATTGACAGATGGTTCCAATTTTTATTTTATTGGTTTATTTGATAAGGGACAGTGCACATTAATAAAAACATTGCTGTAAATGCGCCAGAGTTAGCCAAGAGGCTATTTTTCATCTGTAGTATGCAAATCCAATCACCTGCCACATATTTTTTGAAAGTTCCTGCCCTTTTCCAAGCAAACTCCATTTCCTGAGGACAATTGAGTTAAATAGTTATATGCACATCATAAGAATAACTTCAGTGCTAAACCCTGTGGTGAGATTGTTCAGTCAAGGTCAAGACTTTCAATAGCAAAGTAAGTATTTTTCTTTCAAAGTTAAGCATGTTTGAAGTCTTCCCAATGTTCGTAAAGAGGTTTCTGAAAATAACAATGTGCAACTTGAAAGATATCTCTGACCTCCCTGTCCTGTCTGTGGCTCTAAACCCCAAGCCCATTGGTTCCTACTGAAGACTCACATCTTGAAAAACACCCTTCATCTTTAAAAAAAAAGCTTAATGATTTCCTAATAAACAAGGGCCCTGTAGCTTTTTATCACACTCAAAAAGGAACAAACAATGCATTTGTTATGGACCACCTTCAGCTGCAGATTGATACACATTTGGTGTTCTAGCGCAATGGTTCCCAATCAGGGGGTTAAGACCCCTCCAAGGGGGAACTACATCTATCTCTGCTGTTAAATATAGACCACCTGCCTCCATTTGTCTCCCACTCATCCTACTGAAAAACATGATCAACGCTGTCTCAGCTGCCCACTTACTGCTCCTGCATTTGTCTTTCTCATTGCCCCCTCTTTTCATTCTGTTGCCTTTGTTGTTGGTTTGCTATTGAGTACATACAAGGCCATTGATTGTGTCTTGTTTACTGCCTGGTTTTGTCAGAACTTGTTTTCGTGCCCCTTAACATTTTTCTCCATGACACATTTATGCTTGTTTTGATCCATTATCTGTCTGTGAAAATTGTACTTTGACAGTTTGGTAATGAAATGGGCTTTGACTAAATGAAAGCAGCCCTTGTCTCCAGTTCCATTTACACAGGGACACTTACAGCCTACTTGCAGCACTTTTACTGTAATTTAACCGTGGATAAAAGCCTTGTTTGGAATCATTATTATAATGACTTTGCTATAGCTCAAAGGCTGTGCACAAGAGGCACAACAAGGTGTCAGAATGAAATAAGAGACGGTGGGTGTATTTGCAATGTGCATCGTGCACAAAGGTTGAAATACTGCCAGCGTGCTGTTGATATAATTTCTGTGAAAAATGTGGATCCATGCTTGCTGTGGTCTAAGCTTTACGATGAATAGCCTGGGTCAAAGTCGTTTAATTCGCACCTGGGGTTTAGTCTGTAGTTCTGTCCTTTAAAAATCACTTAAACTCCTGTGTAGGTTACTGTGTCTGAGGTTGAACTCAAACCTGCTGCAGACATGATTTAACTAAGGTTTAACTTAAACCTGCTGCATGCTTGGTTTAAATGAGGTTTAACTTAAACCTGCTGCATGCTTGGTTTGTTTAAGATTTTAACTAATCTCCTGCAGGCCTAATTTAACTGACATTTAAAGTCTTACAATGACAGGTTTATACAAGTCAGAACAGTTAATTGATTTCTCAAAGGTCTTATCTTTTACCATGCTTGTTTCTTTAAAGGCAACACTATAATCTCTCTGGACATGTGGTCACTTTTCCAGTAATGTTGTCTATTACTAGTATTAAAAGAGGATCTAAATACAGATCAATGGCACAGTGGGAATGAGAGGCAGAGCTGCCATGTCTCCTGCTGTCTGCATCGATAACAAACAGCAAGGGTAAGGAAGGAGATGTTGGGGGGGCCACAAACCAACTCCACCTGCTGAGTTCAACCGCTACAAAACAGCTGCCTGGGATCCTTTTCTGATCAAGAACACTACAGGATAAAAACCCTGCCTGATGTTCAACTACTAAAGACACGCCAATGGATTCACTTTGGTAGACCTCTTCAGGTCACTCAGTAGAAAATAGTTTGATTTGCAGAGCTTTCAAAACACATGTTGCGCTCTCTCAAAAGATGTTTGACCAAACATTTTGTCAAACTACTGTTTCCATGGTCAACAATGCAATTTTAAGCTGATAAACTAATTGGTGGTCGTCAGCAAAACTGTTGACTTTTTCCAGGAAACAATTATTTGCATTCATGTTTACAGTTAAAAATCAAAACTACATATCTGTACAGAATTGTTATCGCCTCCTCAATAACAAACAAACCAACATGATGAGGCCTGACTTCTTTTCAGGAGGTCGTATGAGTATATGTATAGCTTAATAAATAAAATTTGCCTTGTTTACATAGTGGCTGTGCAGGAATAAATATATATTCATGTTATTTGGCAAAAGGTAAATTACAGACAGATAAATGTGCAGCATGTTATCCTACATATTTCTGTTCTTCTGTTAGACCTCTTTTTAACAAACTGTTAGAAAACTACAATAACAGAAATCCATATACTTATTTGGGATTTAAAGAGTAGTAATTCAGCATATATCTATTGTGTTCAACCTTGTGATTAAATGAGTCCTGCGACACCCCGGACAAAAGTAACGTGTTGTTTTCAGTGACTGACTTCTGTAACGTCTTCACTTCACAAATCACGATTATAAGCATTCATAGAATCAATAAAAATAACGCAGTACCAAGCTGATAAAACAGTGTTAACTATGTTTTTTGAAGAGGCTCAGGGCTTCCAGGACCCCAAACACAATGTAAAAGGGATTAGGGTTAAAGTGATTTAGTATTTCTGCAGCAGAGTTACACCCTGGTCTTGAGGAAAGTGCTTTAAAAGCATTTAGACCAACGTATAGGGAGAAAAAAAATTGCTGTGTTGGAGGATTCATGACCTCTGCAGGAACACTTTCTTTATCAGTTGTTCTTGATTAACTCTGACTCAGCCTCTAAATACTCTCAAAAAAGACACCCTTAGGGTCTTTTCACACCAAGTCTGTACGTTTTATTTGGGTCTTTTTCATCCATCATCCGATTAAAAAAAAATGTTAGGCACAGAAAACTTGCACATTGAGTTTGATGAATTGTATTGTTTTATTTGATTGCAAAATTCTCAATACAAGACAAAACTGATTAACGCAGAGCAATGGATAGCACTTGTCCGAAATAGGGCTAATAAATGAATGACATTAGCAAGAAGCTATCATTTAGCTGCCTAGAGCTCAATCACTACTCTTTCATCTTTCGTACATCCTTTGTTTTGCGATCATACCCCGATTCCTAGCTCATCTGCAATCACCTGTCACAATCTGTAGTTAAATTCCACATCAATGTATTCTGTACTTTGGTTGTCTTAAAGTGCTTTGTGCTGGGAAACGAAGTGGATCGGTTTATCAGGTGACATTTTGGATAATGACCTCTTGAGTGGTCAAAAGAACCCTTTTTTGGTAGAAAATCAAAAAAAGCGACGGACGGAAGTTTTGGAGTTGCTGTGTAAAACGTTATTGACACAACTTGGGGTCATATGTCTTTTTAAACGATTTTGAAGGAACAATAGGGACTTGGTGTGCAAAGACCTTTGCTAAGGAACAACACTGTTAAAAGCTACCAAAGTAACCACACAGTACCAATATGATATTCCATGTGATGGGAAAGCAAAGAGAGAAACAAGAGTTATGGCGACAACACATGCTGTTTCTTGTGAAACCAAGAATATGTTGGTGTATTTCACTTTACTTTACTTTTCAATTTTAACCCAAACGTCAATCTTTTCCTAAACCTAACTAAGCACATGTCTGAATTTACAATAATAATGATGTGCACTGTGACCATAGTGGAGCTTTATAGTTTGAGGCCACCCCAAGCAGCAACCTTTGCTGAAATGAAGCCAATGCAATGAATTGCCAAAAACTGCAGTTCCTCAAATGTCCACTTGAGACTGGCTCAAAAAAGGAAGTCAATCCCTGTAGACCCCAGGTTAATGTCCAGCAGAAATAAACATATTTCCAGCTTGGTTAAAAAAAAAACAGTTGTGGTCTCTATTCCTGTTCATGACAACTATACGGGGGTTGAATTTTTATATAACTTACCTATAAATTATTATATTAAAGGTTTAATTTATGCATAATTAGGGCATGATTGCTTTCAGTGACAGGTATGTGCTGTCTCAGGTTGCTGGTTGGGATGACAACAGGTTGCATATAACTAGCTAACATACCATAAGTCTCGTGGTACACTACACGTAGGTCTGTCATTTTTAGATTAAACTATTGTTAAATTCGGATTGGTGCACGGTGGTACCCGACATCACCTTTTACCAATGGATTCTGTCCACTGAAGTCCAACATTAATCCGTCCTGTTAAACAACTAAAACTGTTACAACTTTAGTAAATTAATTATCTTTTAATGCTGTGCCCCATTGCCTATAATAAGACACTAATTGAGAAGATGGGTTTTCAGGGCTTTTAAATATAATTCATGTTTCTCACCAAACATGCAAGTCCAGTATATGGCAAAATGAAGGTTACCACTTCAATACTTGACAACATATTGGTTTTTAATGTTGTCATAAAAATGACAAGGAAACTGGTAAACAAAACAAACAGAAAAAGGGTATATTTTGCAATTAGTATTATAATTATTATTATTTTGTACACGTGCAGCAGTGAGAGCCCACTTTGACTCAAAAAGAATGACCTAAATAACCAGCATTGAATAAAAATCCCCCCATAGACTAAAGTTAAAAGATAAATCTGGTGGGTCATGAGGTGAACAAAAGAGTTAATCAGAATTCATATATCTCAACTGCTTGAAATAATTTCATTAGAATTTACTCTAATGTCTGGACAATTTAAACTTTTTCGGGCCTAAAGTTTCAAATACAGTAGTCATACATTGATTTGTTTTAAGGCGTCACAAGTAATTGGGCGTTATGCAGCAACAGTCTCTTAAATTCATGTTATATTTTCTCTTCATTTAAAAAGGAGTTCAACTCCAGATGAACAAAACGTTCTTAACCATCCAAATCTGGTTTTACCAGCTGTGCTGAATGATGAATCCCACTTGATCATAAATTGGAGGTATGTTTATCATTAGCGAAAGGTAACACACCCTAAACACTATATTAGGGCATGCGTTGTGTTGTTTGCAAACACTCGGGGCACAAACCTAAGATTTGGAGGAATGAGAGAACCCCTTCAGCAGTAGTAGTAGTAGATTTCAGAGTAATCATGTGATTTTCTAGAGCGTCAGTACTGGTGTTACAGGAAAATCAACAAGCATCAAAGAGCAGCGTGTTCAGAAGCTGAACGCACACATCCAAGGGTTTTATTGTCTTTATGTGGGATCAATGGACCAATATTTTTTCTTTAATAATCCAATTATTTGAATTTCTCTAAAACATCTAATAATCACACATTTGATTGCATTTATCCTCAAATTCAGAACTTGTTTCCTTGCAATGGAGAATTTGTGGACTGTGAAAACAAGATGTTTATTCTTATCTTGTAAGAGTGCTCTCGACCGCGAGTAAAATGTTTAAACGCATTTTAGGTGAATCCTAGAAATCAATGGCTACAAACAAAATGAGAACAAACTGTGGATACAAACAAAAATAAGAGAAACATTGTATTATATTGCTTTCTGCATGAGGTTTAAACATTTAGACTTAAGAAAAACACATTAAATATTAGCAACAAAATGTACACATTGTGCAGAATGCTCCCCATCAGTGTTACATTATTATATTAATACTTTGGGGTGTTTGATCCATAACAGTGCACCCTATCTCATCAGCTAGTAATATGTTTTAATATGTACATATTAAAATATCTGAAAAGTAACTGTTACTATGGCTCTTACTTCAACTTAAGTACAATATTGAGTAGATGTACTTTAACTACTCATTGATCATCAGTTCATTCTAACCCTCACTGTCAGTGTTCCAACACGAAAGTGAGCTCTCCTGGTTTCTGAAGGTCAAACAGTGTTGCGAACCCGCAGGTATCGGGACCAAACAAGGACGAGATCCGCAAAGGGCCTTCTGCAGCGACAGAACAACGGACGCAATAAGTTTATTTCCCAAAGGGCCGACACATAATATAAAGACCCCCCCCCCACACACACACACACACACACACACACACACACACACACACACACACAAAACCCTGATAGGCTACTTTTCGTTTGCTGTGAACGCTAAACACCACTAAGCACACACACACTAATCCGCGCTCGGTCCTTAATCCCCTGCAGACGACGTTGCACCCGCTGCGGACCATGCCAAAAGTGGCTATCTCCGGTATAATCATCGCCGCGACCTCGCTCCGGTGCGCGTTTGCGCGAAGGTGCTGTAGTTGTAGCTGACCTCTCTCGCTCTCTCTCTCTCGCTCGCTCTCTCTCTCTCTCTCCCCTCCTACCCGGTGGGCTCTGTCATACCCCATGGTGTTTGTGCCATCTAGGGTTATCCGCCGTTCCATTGCAGTCTTTTCCTGCGCGCGGACTTCGCAGCCCTCCTCATGCTCGCTCTCAGACAAACCAATAACTCCTGAATTATTGAAAACAAACAGAAAAAAAAAAAACTTTTGGATGTACTTCTTTTTTTATTTTTTGTACGTTCGGCTTGGATGAGCGTTTAGGAGCCCAAGAGAAGCAAACAACTACAAGGACATATAACTATACAGCACCGCAGTGACAAAACTGGAGAAAAAAATCGCCTGTGCCATGTAGCACTCTCTAAAAAAGCAAAGCCGCCTGGAAATACATAGAGGAGCACACACATACACCACCAGCGAGCTAGTTATTTTTACTTGAAGGAGGGGGGAACTACAAATATGCTGTGAAGCTCTTCGTCGCGGCTTGGCTCCCGGCAAAAAAAACGCAGGTTTCCACCACAGCATCTGCTGGTGGGTAAAGGAAAACAATTCGTCAAGGAGAGAAGTGCGAGTGAAGATGCGATATGCAGGCTCGGTAGGCAGCTGGTTTTTGCATTTATTCTCCTGGAATTAGTGGGTGAATGGGAAGGGAGCGGCTGTAGCCTCGATCCGGGGGAAGCAGAATACACCGTGCAGAGCCGACCCTGCGGTGGCGCACAATGGATACTTGTCCGTCTCTGAAGGTAAGGAATAACCTTTTTTTAACAGTCTGATACGTGAAAGAGTTCCGGCTGCTCAGATATCACATTTCGCAGTTTGTTATGCTGCTTTTTCATCTTCTGCTTACAGTTCACCTCCAACTCGGTTGCCTCCGAATTCTAACGGACCCAATTTGGGTTTTAAATGCAATATATAGTTTCCTGTGGCTGACCGCTGACGTTTCACGCGCTCCGGATTCCCATTCCCCTTAATGGCAGGCGGAGTGTGTGTTTGTGTGCGCGTGTGTTAGGGTTGGCCCGCGCTCTTGGACAATTACAGGTATCCACAGAAAGTAACCTGAGCCGGTGGGAATCTGTTCAGCGCAGAGCTGTGTCCGACTGCTGTATACATACCATTTCTTTTTTATTTTTTTATGAATGTTGCATGCGAGAGGAAAAGTCGCAGCGTTGCACGGGGAAAAAAAGCTGGGAGCTTGGATAGGTGTGCCTGACGCATACTAATCCTGGGTGTGTATCAACGTGCGCCCTTTTTTTGGGGGGGGGGGGGCTGACAATGTGTGTGTTGTCTTGTGTGTGTGTGTGTGTGTGTGTGTGTGTGAGAGAGAGAGAGGCAGAGAGAGAATGCAGGAGAGGGAAGGGGTAGATTAGCCTACTCTTTCCAAAATGCTCCCTTGTGATTACAGTAGCTAAGACGTTTATTAAACTCCCTTTAAGTTGCACGAATGGACTGCTGTGCGCGTGCGAGAGCGTGAGAGATGATTATATCACAAGTCCCCCTATGTGCCTATTAAGCCAGCAGTCCCTTGACGTCTTGAGAAAATAATAGGTTGTGTGCACGTGCGCACGCACGTCTGGTTAAGGGATCGATGGCCGCCATGGGGCACCGCGGAGAAGCAGTGTAACGCCACCACCCACTGTAATCACCAGCCTCTTGGTGGATTACAAGTGGTGGCGTGGCACTTGCGGAATCACAAGATGAAAGAACGCTTGAAGGCTTTTTGCAGGACCGCGGACAGCGCAGAGAAGTAGGAGGGAACTCTCTGACTCCCACACTGGGGCATTTATCGACATTTGAATGGCTAGTGTTCTCGAAAAAAATAAAATCCCACTGTGAAGGGATTTGGTTGAAGAACACTGAGTGTGGAGGTTTGCTTCCAAGCGAAGCCCTTTAGTTCGCTGACAAGATTTGACTGTTTTTATTCATGAAAAAGAAGAGTGATCCTGACGCTAAATGACTCACTGACAACTGCACTCTCTATCCGGGCCTCGCTATTTATTGCCCCAGCCACTGTAATTTATGTCAGTGGAACTCACTGCCCAAGTGAACAGCGGAAGCCTGTGGATGGGCCAAAAATAGCCGATCTAAAAAGAAGAATAAAGAGCCTCTTCATTGTCTTTATTTACAGTACAGTTCGGTCCACAATTTCAACACTTCATTGCTTTTAAAGTTAGAATCATCCAGTTTATTTTACTCTAAATCATTTCCTAAAGCCGCTTTAAATGTTAAATTTTAAGTATTTCTCTATAACACTTAACTGCTGTAAAACAGTTTGGTCACTTGAGGCCAGCAGAAACACAGCATTGACATATTATCTTAAGTTGATATGGAAAACTTGTTAGCAAACAGTTGCTTATTTACACGTCCAGCAGTTAAAGAGCAACACAACCCTTCATTTGAAGTCGTGTTTGTGTCCACGTTATGAATGTAAGTCGCAACATCTACTCTCTTTCAGCTCTGTTTTTGGTCTCCACCAACTCCTGCGGAAAATGTTTGGTTTTTAAGTTGCTAGAGGCTCCACTATGTTCACCAACTGGTCTCTAGCTGTGTATGTCTGCTGTTTGGTGCTGAGCAGGTAGTGTACAGTGTCTGGTTGTTTTTAGAGCTTTAGAGCAGCTGAAAACGACACATTGAGAGTATTGAGAGTGAACCAAAAAGGTGAAGTTGTGGGTCCATAGTTTCCCCATTTCCATTTGGGACATTGTTATTGTTAAAACATTAAATATATGCAATACTAAACTGCAGTGAACCACTGTTGGGGTCCCGCTCTAAACTTAAAGTCAATGTTGAAGTTACGCAACGTTGTGTTACGTTACGTACATAGCCTACTTAAGGCAACAACACGTCTTGGTTAGGTTTCGGATCAGATTGTGATCTGCGTTAAAAATAATTGAGTAAGCTATGTTACGTACACGACGGAAGTTAATTAAGTTATGGAACGTTACCTATTCCTAGTAACCTAGCTAACATAACACAACATTAGGTAACATAAACGTCGGCTTAGAGTAAAGTTTTTTTTCCCTATGACATGTGCAAGACTTGGAGTTGGGAGTGAGAACGTGTTGGATGATCATGCTATTCTAGCGAGAACAACACAAGCAGGGACTGTTTTTTCTATCCGATTTGTATTCATCATTATTTTGGTCTTTAATTTGTCATCACTGTCAGTCACAGCAGAGCTATCAACAGTGCTCATATGACATGTTGATATCACCAGCAGTTATTGTCTGTCAACGCTTGACGCCAGAATGACGCCGCGGGGTTAATGCCTTCTGTCAAGACTGCTCGCTGAAATTGATAGGCCCGTCTTGACGGATGAGATTAACCTGCAATCGCAGGCAAACGCAATTTACGGGTGCGGCAGATGGATGCTGAGGATGCACTCAGAAGTAGGCCAGTTTTACCTTGGGGAGAAGCCTCAACACGCACAGAAGGCTCCCGGAGAACGTTAGAGCATTGTTGTTTTTGCAGGGGGAAAATTATGAGAGAGGTGTGGGAGGAATGGGGAATCAGAGGACTACTTCATTAAGCGCCACACGCGGTGAAATAGCTTAGCCGGATAGCAATTGAAATAAAAAAAAATGAAGTGGGAAATAACTTGGGATTTGGCCCTGAACCCTCTGCGGGCGTCTCCACGCCGCTCTCGTCTCCAAGTCAGCTGTGTGGAGAAAACAAGAGCTTGGTTCCTCTTCCAGAAAACTCTCCTTCATGGCACCGTTCATTCACCTTCACCAGCAAGAACGAGCCAACAGCGGGGAGGAGCCAGCAGGCACGCGGTCAGATCTGTTTTTAAAATAATGAACATACGGTGCAGCACTTCTTGGGGGATGGAGCGCAGCTGCAGGGCTGGTTTTTTTTCAAGCGCTCTTTCACCTCAAATAGAGGCGAACAGTCCCCTTACTGGATTTAATCGTCGCTCCGGTTGTTGCTGAGTCGGTCTCTTTTTGTTTGCCTTGGCGCCTGGTGACCACCGTACAACGTATGTGACAAATCAGCTGCTCGGGTGGAGCCCCAGCATTTGAAGGATGTTGAGGGTGGTTTTGTTAGATAATGTCCTTTTTTGTCATTTAGTTAGTGCAGAAAAAAACACAACCTCAACCTTTAAAAAAATCCTCTGCTCCCAGCGACATCAAAGTTACAGTTAGAGATATTATCTCACATTCACTTAGAAGAGGAGGGACTGGAGAGATGTCAGGGTCTTTTAGATAGCAGTTAAGAAAAGCTGTAAAGGATCATACTGTCTTTTTTGGCATGTGTTAGCCCACTAACTACAAGTAACCTTCCATTTTCTGAAGAATACAGTCCTTTTCTTTCCTACCTGTATTGCCAGCCATTGTTTTGATCTCACATCTTATCGATATACTATGAAACTCAGCCTGCAGACTGCCTAGCTTGAGGTAGGTGAAGCATTGCACTGAACATTTAGCAACGTTTTTTATAGTCAAAGTTGGGTTATTATTGCACGGTAATGCAGGTGAGAGAAAGAAGTGTTGACAAGTAATCCAGATGATGCATTCATGTGCTGGTGCTGGTTGCTTAAATAACACCAATGCACCCATGAGCTTTGTGTTCTGAAATTGCTTTAGTAATACAAACAGCACCTTATGTACAGATGATGTGAAAAAGGAATTGGTAGCGTTCAGCGTTTCAAAAAAGGCCGCTGTTCTTTGCCAACTGCCTTTTTGGTCTTATGAGTGGGACCTGGAGCTTCCCACCAGCTGAGCTGAGATGGAGTTTCCCTGCAGCCTTTTAACAACACTATTGGCTTTTACTGCATGTGTATTACAACAACAACAACAACAACAACACCACCACCCTTATCTATCTATCTATCTATCTATCTATCTATCTATCTATCTATCTATCTATCCATCTATCCATCTATCCATCCATCTATCCATCCATCCATCCATCTATCTGTTACTTAAGTCAAAAGTACAAATGTATTAGCATTCATACATACTTAAAGTAAAGTTTATGGAGCCTTTTCATTGTACTAGCAGTTTGGCTGCCACCTCTTAGACAATTAGTGGACTAATCACTTTTCAGATTTCTTTAGTTGGTTAGTTCTTTTTTATGCATTTTTCATGCTGAATTATTTCCAACACACATATAAGCACATCTGTGGTAAAAAACAACAACTGTATTTATAGAGGTGCTTTCTGTGATTCTTTGTGGAAACACTTTAATTGTTGAGACTTGGTAGAACATTACTATTATTAATGACTGAGAAGAATCATTAACAGTATTCGGTCAACATAGACAGACAGTCTCCTAATACATGCATTATTCATTGTTTAAAAGGTAAACCGAGATAGCTATTCACTTTAAAACAAGTGGCCCTCCATATTACTCACCACCCTTCAGGTAGTTCTCAGTCTGAAAAAGGTTAGTGGCCGCTGCTCTAAAGCAATGCATGACTTTACAGTCACGAGAATGGGGAACGTACACGGTCTCGGGTCCTTTGCCTTTTGGGGTAGCAGCTTAACTTGCTCACAAAGAGCCTTTTTTTGGCGCGTTAGTTCACCCGCCTGCACCGTGTCCTCGCGGCCACACTGCTGCTGTGATGTTGCTTCTCCCGGTTCGTCTCAGCGGGAAGTGCTCGACTCCAGGGTACATCAAAGTGAGCTTGCAGACTCTCAGGGCGGGGCCTTTGTGGAGCCTCGGCGAAGAACCTCCGGGGTTTCACACGGGCGACAGCCTCCCTGCCTTTTGTGAAACACGAGTCGGAAGCATTAAGATGTCACTCGTGACCATCCAACAAGGGCCACAGGGACACGGGGATGCGGATGGGAAATTTCAGAGCACTTGCAGTCGGCGAGACGACGTTTCGCGGCGCGACCATTATGGAGCCAGCGGGGACGACAGTGTGTCTGGGGCATGACTCAAACTCTTGTTACTATTACTATCACGACTAAGCACTTTAAATACATGAGGAACAATCATACCGTGAGTCAGATTACAAAGGCTAAATTCATCTAGTCCCCCCCCCCCCCTTCTCTGTGTTTCATATTCTCTCCTTTGTTTGGTTTCCGGACTCAATAGGCCTGTGAGCTCTGAGGGCCTTTTGTCACCCCTCCCTCCACCCCCACGTAAATTCTCTTTAGTGGTTATGGTTGTTGTTGTACTTTAGAATCCAGTGGTCCCCGTCATTTAATGGCGGGTTCATTCATCAGAGTCAGCAGTTCCAGCCCACTCAAGCTACCGTGTTTTCAACAAACTTGAACATTTTAAAAGCCTGTGCTTGTGCTGCTCACAGTTCAGCACAGCTGATGGAGCAATCATGTGATGTTCAGTGTCTCACACAGGACTAAAATATACTGGTATTTGGTTGGCGGTGCAACCAAGTACTTGTGAGTGATATAACAGATGCTCAGTGATCAAGATCGTGTTATTTACAAAGATAGTTCAAAAAGTGATTATTTTATTTATTTATTTATTTTTATGGTTCAGGGCCTTTGATGAGAAATGTAGAAAAGAAGAAAGAGATGACACTTGACTTCACTTTGCGCACGACCCTCTTCAGCAGGTCAGGTGGTGTGCGCATTGCTGATGACCTCAGCTGGTCATGCATGCCCCCCCCCCCAACTATAGATTATTTAAACTAAACCGATACTTTTTGTTACAATTTTAACCATACTGACACTGATCATCTCTTAAATGTGATTGCATGTGATCACATGACACATATACCGCCCATTAACAACAAATGTATTACAAAAGCAAATGTGAGCACAATTAAATAAAATAAAAAAGTGGACTATAATAGTCCAGTATTTTAAAGACACACTATGATTAAATAATAAGCCTCCCTATAACTGAAGAGGTTACTTGTGTTCATCTTGTAGCACCACACCATGCTATGTTTTTCTTTTCTCTCCTCTCACGTGGTTGATAGTGAAGTGTGCGACTGGGCGCCGCTGTGCGCTAGGTTGTGATGGCGTGTGTTTCCACAGTCAGCTGAATATGTCAGGGCTGTTTTGGCACTTGATGAAAGTGGTAAAAAAACAAAAAATGTTTAGAAGTGATGCAGCCACTCGCATTTGTATTTATACAATTTAACTATTGATACTTTTTAAAGGTTTTGCTTCCAAATGAGGAGCTTGTGAGTATCGCAGTTTTGATACCACAGCATCGATCCGCCCATCCCAACCCCCACCCGTCCTGTCCACATTCTACAGAGGAACCACAGAGAGACCCGCTGCATCACCGTCTGGTGCGGGAACTGCAGACAACTTGGACAGCGAATTGCTGCAGAGGATAGTGAAGTCAACCGGGTCCATCTTTGGGACCTCTCTCCCCTCCGTCAATGACATTTCTACAAAACACAAACAGGGCCTCAGGGATCATAACAGATTCTTCCACTATCTGTTTGTGGCTTGTTTTTTGTCTCGTTTTGCACCTCATGCGTAGTCTGAATGTTGCTTCAGCCCCACTGAATGTGGGGAGCAACACAATTCCGCACCTCTATGTCCGTGCTGTATGTCTCTTTTATCTCTGTTCAAACTGCCAGAGAGTGATGTCAAGATGTACTGACACACCCTGAAGTACCATAGAAGTCTATGAGAAAATGACTCTACTTCTCACTTGATTTATTACCTCAGTAAACATTGTAAACATGAGTTTATGGTCTCAATCTCGAGGTTCAATTCTTCTTCAATACAGCATGATGTTCATTTAGTAAATTATGGTCCATTTAGAGTCAAATAGACCATAAAGCAGAGTATGGTTTAGGGCGGGCTACCTTGTGATTGACAGGTCGTTACCACGGGCTTGTCCGGTCTGGGAGTTGTCTTTGTTGTTGTTTTTCGTCTTACAAATTGAACTCTTTCACAGTTTGTTTTCAGTTCCTGAACGTTAATTGTAACATTTCGGTCGCCTAAAAATGTCTTATTCAGCGTTCGGTTGTACTAAGCTCCACCCTCTAGTGTCACTCCTGGTTGCAAAAAAAGAAGAAAAGAAAAACTTCTGTTTAAATCAAGACAACTAAAAATAACTCTTGTATTCATCGACGTATGTGCCTTTGGGTTGCAATAAACTGGGAAGGCCAATAAAACGCTATGGCAGTGTGGGAAAAAAACAACTACTGTACATACTGCATCCATTTATGCACGCAAACACACATTGGCAGACCTACTCATCCACATTTACAGTTCTTTAAATGTCTTGCATTAATGGGACTCCGACAGTACGACAGTTGGTGGGTAATCGCATTTCTCCAAACATATTCTCAAAATGCTCCCACATAACCGCCCCTCGCTTTTTGTCCCACCATGTTGTTAAAAAATATTTTTTTTATCACTGAGAGCATGACAGCAGCTCCCAAGGTTAGCGAAAAGAAGAAAAAAAAAGGTTTAGCTGCAGAGATCTAAATGGAGGGCTCCTCGTGCCGCTGCGGAGCGATAACATTCAGGCTCTGCTGGGGATGTCGCTATTGTGAAGAAGCTGTAATTTAGAGAGGGGTTGGTAAAAGCTTATCTTCCTAAGCCCCAGAGCAAAATAAAGAAATAGTTGAGGAAGAAAAAAAAACACAAGACAGAAGCATTAAACCACTGTCGATGGCAAAAAAAAAAATCACTGTTTGGACGAAGATGCACCGCTTATTATTCATGGGATTGTTGGACTGAGAGTCACCCAAACTGGGTCCAAAAGGTCAATTGCCCCACCACGTAGTTTTCATTCTACCACGGTGGTCGTCGCAGCGGGAAATGAAAAAGGAAAACAATAAATGAGATACTCTGCTTGAAATGCTATGACAAAGCTTTTGGGATCACCGGATGCTGAAAAACCATCACCTTGTTGGAAAAAGCGACATAATTTCCTTCTGCCATGGGTTTGATTCGATCTTTTTTCAAATCCACCGGAAACCCCATTTGACATCGCGCCACACCTGTGTCATCCCAGGTACGTCTTTCTGTGGATCTTTTGACCGTAACTCTCCAGAGATGTTAACATATTCTGGTACCAGAATCGCCAGTGCGGTCAACAAGTACAAATATCACATGGGCACAACTTTAAGTGCTCATTATATTTGGCTCTCAGGATTGCAGTTTCGGAGTTCTCCATGCTCTGTTATAAATTTCAGTCATTAAGGAAGAAAATGTCCCCAGTTTTTCTTTAAAAGTTGAAGTTCCCTCTCAGCAGCGTCTTTGATAAATTGATAGCGGGTCTTTTAATCTCGCTGTGCTCCTTTGGGGTCCTCCCCAATGATTGCTCTGTTGATGGGTTCTTTGCAAAGAGCCGTCCTTGTCTCACAGCAGTGAGTTTACGTCTCTTAGTCAGCGCGAGGCTTCGTGTGCACACAGTGTTCCCTCGGTGCTGCTTTTTGAACGCCAACCTTCTCTTTTCGCTTGTTTATTAAGCATTCAGTTGAGAGAAATTGCAAAGGATTAGACTGTGAAGTGCTGTTTTTTTGCCGTGTAACCCTCTGTAGCTGTTAAAGCACACACACACAAATTGATGCAGTTTATTTTTCGATTGAAGATTGGAGGTTAAGTTGAGTTTAGTTGCACTTATGCCTTTGTTGTTGGAGCTGTTTTTAACATTCAGAGCATTAATATAGCAGCAAACAACTATCTGCTATGTAAAGATATAGTGGAGTGACATCTACCTATGAAGTCGCTCTCATTCTGTGTATGTTGTCTAAATTCAGTGTCCACACTGAATATGGTCGATTTTAAGGGTGCTTTTAATTAACGCTGTTATCCAACAATGCAACGCACCAAGGAGACGGAGCTGCTCACAGATGAAAAAAATAAAGCAAGATATTTGAGGGTGGTGGTAAAGAAAAAAAAAACATTAAACCTTACAATATACAATGACTTTGGTGTCTTTTTGTGAAGTTTAATTGGCATAACATTCAAAAGTTGCTGTTTGATGGTCATCGGATGTCACACGTTTTGTATGATTTCCTGTCAGTACAAAGCAGATGAAGTTATTACGAGGACCTTTAATTTTGTGTTGATTTTGGCGGTTCCTGTTTCCGAGCAATAGCTTCAGAAAACCCCTCATTTCAGGGTCTGAACAGTCTGCCCCTTTCGGTCCTGGTTTTGGTTCTCCGGTGCCTCCCTCCAGCGGGCCGAGCAATATGGCCTGGGCCTCCAGCAGTGTGTTGTCGATGTTGGCATCAGTGTTAAATTGAGACTGTTTCATAGCCAGTTAAAAGTTCCTCACAGTTACTTTAAGCATATTGATGTTTTTGTCTAAAACAGCATACTATTATGATTAGAATGTAGTGTATATTGTATATTTTAATAGTTTCTCGTATAAAGTCTTAAAATTGTAGATTTCCAGGTCTGTTTCTGACACAAAGCAATAAATTATGATTGGATGAGGCCATTTATGATGTGAAATACAGTAGAATTTAGACTGAAATAGTGTTTGCTCAAGCTGTCATTTACTGCTTCAACAAAGTGCTATTGTATGTGTTTAATTATTTGTTTCTATTGTCAATAATTAAGTGAAGAACACCATCTGCCTTTGGCTGCAAACAATACAATTTCCTGGAGAAGCTCGCTCTGCCTCCGTTGAGTGGCGGTGCCATGCCTCTCTGTGATTGGCTCAGCTGTTTCAGAGCGGTGAGACCAGCTGTGCGATTGGCTGACAGTGTATTCATTAATCAACACACCATCTAGATCTATATCCTACCTCACAAAGCCATTTTGCACTTAGAGCTGCGGCACATATATGAACCAAAAAAAGCAGGGGCCCATTTTACAAAAGCAATTTGCAAGCACTATTTACCCCGCTAATGGTGCCAGTGTCCCATTTCACAAATGACTGCCACTGCCACAAATTGCAGATACATTTGAGAGTCTAGTGCTCATGCATGGGTCACAAGTATGGTGTTTCTATTGATTGGTTAAAATGTGTGCGAGAGGAAATGATCATATGCAGCAGATTTTGTGAGACAGGCATCAAAACTACCACCAAACACTGGTTGCTGCACCTTTAAATTGAGGCCCATAGTCTTGCTTTACATTTGTTGTGGGCAGCTGTGACAGTTTGGTTCGTTTGCATCAAATGCAGAACAGTGAGTAAAAGAATAACAGCTTGTTTGGGGGGGAGATAAATGTTACCATTTTCTTCTTTTGAAATGACAATTGCATACTGGTTTCTCACCGATAGCCTATAGGAAATACAATAGCTTATTTTCTTGGGAACAGGGATGTCACAAGAACCATGTTGATGCCAAATTCTGAAAACGTGACTACAGAACATCATGTACCGGCAAACGGGGCCCAAGAATAACGTCGTCCCGGGAGCAATTGAAAATGTACCTGATAATGCTACAATGTGAACAACAAATCTGTGTTGAAATCGGCTGGAGAGCTAGTTAGCTGTTAGCTGTTAGCAGCAGGTGAGCTGCGCAGTCCTGCATGGCTAAAGATCAGAGCTAACAGCAAACCTGAACAGAGGTTGCATCGAGTTACATTACGATGCGTTCAAGCTCTTTTCACTAAAAATGAGTATTGGGCTACAGTAAATATTGACGTTATCATGATGTGTTGAAGTGTAATCTAGTAAAATTTAGTTTTTGGCAGGAAACTAATAATGAATTAGCAAAAAACAGTATGAAAACGGTTATAAAGGAGTGTATGTGGAAGTATATTTATTGTTTTGTTTTTACCGTCGTATCAAATTGGGTAGTGGTATTGGTATCAACTACTAACTTTCTGTGTATACATGAATCAGATGGTCACAATTAAAAGCAAACAGTCCTTGCTGTGCTGAGCTTTAGGTTTGTGGATTATGTGAATCATGTTTTTGCCTTGGTGAATTATGTTCCATTTTGTCATGTATCTGCACAATTATAATACAGAGATGTGTCGAAAGTAGTCTATGATTATACAGATCCCAGTCAGATATTATTCTTTATTGTTCCTATAGCGTGAACACAGTCAGTTAGTTGGCATCCTTCCCTTGAACTGTAACTAAGATGTGTTGCACTGCATGGTCCGTGTTCCACATGATTACATAAAGTGGTGTAATGGTGTTGTAATTAGTTATAATATGCCGCTGGCAAGCACATCCTTGGATGCAGGGAAAACTGCCAAAAATAGAAGAAAAAGAAAAAAATTAGACAAGAGCTAAAAGATGTAGCGCCATGTGCCTGTGATGATCACTTTGTGCAACTGCAAGTTCCGCCCTTGAAACATCAGGGTTTTTAACGGAGAGTGTAAAGCAACAAAATCTAACCCATAGTGAACACCATTGAGGTGCAGAACGTGTGTTAGAGAGTGCCCCGCTGTATCCCATGCTAATCCAATCTGATGAGTTGTGATCTGTTTCAGCCAGTATGCACAGTGTGCAGGGATTGTTATTGTGAATTGAGACGTTGAGTTTTTGCTCCCAATAGACAATATGTGCCAGAAAAAAAACCAACAAAAAACTCCCAAACAATATCTTAGTATTTTCTTTTTGCTGGTGAAGCGAACAAAGAAAAAAAGAAAAGAAGCCACACAGCCTCAGGCGTTGAGCCCGTATAATCCCACAGCAGGCTCTCCTTTAGATGTCAACAGTGGCAACAAAGCCTCAATTTGTTGCTTGGATGAAGTGGGTGCTGAAGGGAAGCAAGGAGATGCAGACACGGCCTCTCACACTCACACTCATGGGGAAAGATAATGTGAACAAATTGTTCTGATAAATAGTCACCTTATGAATATTTAATAATGGTTCTTATTTAAGAGTGGTCAGAGTTCTCACCAGTATTTAAAGCACAGACTGGAAGCTGGTGCCACATAGAGTCAATATCTGCTCTCTAAGATCCTTGCGCATCTCTCAACAAAATATTTTTAGTTTTTTTGCTGCTGATGCTTAGGAACCCAGTTTCATTAGAATCTCATCACTTCTGCATTGGGCTAAAGTTCCTTGTGGGGCTAAAACTGAGACCAAGACCCGGGCTGTACCTGTGAATTTACAACCCATCATCACGCAGAGCAACTGATGTAGTATAAGGAGTAAGAAAGTCTGCATAGGGAAGGTGAAGACTGGAGGGAGGACGGGTCAAACAAAGACAGGACTTTCACCCAGGAGACCGCTGTGCGTGTCACATGTGAAACCAAGCCAACGTTGCGTTTTACCTTCATTTTGTTACATAACTACCATACTTACAGTTACTTACAGTTACATAATAAGCAAAGTTATTTTACTTAACATACTCATTTCAACCCAAACCAAACTAAAACCTAACCGAGTACTTTTGTTGCATCAGTAAACCTAAAAAACAAATAAGAAATTTATTTTGAAAAGACACTTTGCATCTAATGACGTAATGAGCTTTTTTGTTTTTGTGATTGGTGTTCCCACTTTTAAATGGAAAAATATGTGGCCAAAATGTTAGTTTAAAACATTTAACAAAATAAAAAGAACTAACATTATCAATAGAATGTGAAGACATTACATTGTTGACGTTGTGCCAAAGACGTCTATGTACGGTGTTGCAGAGATACCTCCTGAAATGAGCATGCTAACCAGTTAGCCCCGACCCATTCTGTCTCGTAACACCACTTGTACCTCCAGAGGCGATAGTGAGTCACTGTAGCATCCAGTATGTCCTCAGTCCAACGTGAGAGGACAGAGAAGTAATTTCAGTTATTTAGCAGATAGTTAACAAATAAGGAGAGAGCTGCTTTGGAAAAATCTTGAAATCTTGGAACGATTGTACCGTCTGCTGTTACACACACCTGTGCAATAAGGCAATTGCATGTATACGTATTGAGCATCCATCATGCTGCTCATTTTAATAACTGTGTCATAACACTTCCCATGATCATTTGGTATGATGTTTTAAAGCGCCTTGAGCACAGTAAAATATCGAGCTGTAACCCCGTGAACATAGCAGATAATCAGTGAACAATGCCCTGCCTGACCTGAGCTGAGCTCCTCTTTGTCCGCATGATTCAGCCTCACTGAAAGGCAAATTATCCCAGAAACTGTTGCTCGATTCTTCAGCTCGAGTAAATTGCTTCCCCTTCCCTCTAGTAACAATAGCCGTCTCATTGACAGAGACTCGGCTTACCGGCCCAAAAAAACTAAATTTCACCCTCAATGTTCCTCTTGTGTCCATCATGCAGCTCTTTTTTTAGAGGAACAATTTTTGTTGTTGCTCTTTTTCTGCACGGCGCTGCATGATGCGTGGCCCTGTGGAGTCCACTGCTCCTTCACAAACAGGGCACCCACTGATCCTAGTCAAGTGCCAATTCTGGGCCTGTGTCTTTGATTCACCTCTGAGGCTGAGGAGCCTCCATGCATCAGGCATCACAGTGTGCACAAAGCTGTGTAAGAGGCAGGGGCCACTGATAGGAGGAGAAGACAAACAGAGATGCCGGGTGATCGGTTAAAGTTTGTCTCCAGTGATGCCGGCAGAGTTTCTTTTACACTTTCAAATAGACGCTACAGGACAATAGGAGTTTGACTGAGCAAGGTGATAGTAGCGACACCTGATTATAGAAGTATGTGGAACTAAAGGGAACTTCAATGAATTTACTTCAAGTAATTCTTTTACGATCATGTTATTGTCATAGTTTGTACCACTAATAGTGTCATCAGGGATATTATCACAATGTCTAGAACATTTCAAAATAATAATAATAATGATAATATAATAATAATTGTCAATACCGGTTATAGCAACACCCGTAGAGCACGCTAATACTGAATAAATCTGAAACACTGTGTTTTACTGCTTTCTTTGTTTGAAAAACTTTGACGTTTGAGAGACGTGCTCTGTGATGTCACCGTGTACTGACACACCCACAGCAAATGTAAAACCATGAGGCTGCAAAAATAACACTTCCAGCTGCTGTTACGAGAGGGTTCATGATTTTGTCCATTGGAGCTGTGGAGTTTGAAAGGTGTAGGTGTTCAAAAGGGACGGGGGTGGGGCGCATCTAACAAAACCTAAAAATTGGTTGCATTATGAGAAATGGAATATCCAGCATTTTTGGAGATTGAGCCACATTTCTGTCAAAGTTTTGGTTATTCCAATGAAGACATTTCTGTCTCTGATGTTTTTTTGTGTGCTGTTTTGAAGTGGGCAGGGCTCTGTTGTTTTTTTGCATGCACTGAGCAATTTATGTGTAGGAATCTGATGACAGGTGCTGGCTTTGGTTGCTTATGTTGCTGCAAAGGATGCACCGATACTGATAGTGGCTATCAGTCCCATACTGACTCAAATAGCTGGATTAGGTATGTCTGGAAAAGTATTTGAGTGTAAAACTCTAAATATATAATTAGTATATAATAAAAAAAAAATCTCCAACTTTTTTCTTTTTCCAGACCGACAATCATTGAGTGAAATTGGTTATTCTTGTCTGGTTGGCAGATGATTGATGTAGTCAGTTTCTGTACTAGAGACACTTTCAACTAGTTTTCTCTCATTAGGAATGTATCTCCTCCGTTGATAGCAAAAGCATGCAACGTTTTGATTGTTTGAAATGATTAAACACAATTAAAGTTCATGTGTTTAGTAGCGGATTCGCCGCTGCAGAAAAAATAATGGCATTCGTCACTCTCGTGAAATGTTTCAGCAGGGTGATAAAGTCATGAGAAGAGCCTTTTTTCTGACAGAGCAGTGTTTTTTTCTGACGCCACTAAAGATGTTGCAAATGTTACTCGAAGCGGCGGACGGACTCAAGACAGCCTCATGGATGACAGTGACGGGCTTGAAGATTGCTAGCAATAGAGCTGTGGACGTCTTCATCCTCCGCGTCTCTCTTGGGCCGCTGACAGGATTACAAAGAGAGAACTGGGACGGACTAATAAACATCACAGGGTGCCATGTCCGCCCTAGACCGGACCGCCAGAACACACGCCGTCTTTGTGCCCGGGCTTGAATTGATAGCTGTGGTAGTTTAGGTTCTGACGAGGCTGTTGTCTATCTATCTGAATGGCGCCCTTCTCTCGCTGACTCTCCCCCAGCGGCTGCTCTGACACCCTTTAACGTGCTTAGTACCCCTGGAATTTATCAATGGCTACAATGACCTTTTAGATTGGGATGCATGTGTTTATTCAGTAGTAGAATACATTTTTTTGTTGGGGGATGAAAACAATCTGAAAGGCAATGTAAAGGTTACAGTTATTAGCAAAAACTATATTAGCTACAGATCAGACTCTTAAGGTTCCATTTTTCAGCCTTTGAAGAGGCGAGACACACTTAAAGCATTACATGAATATCAACCACTAGAGTGCTAAATGTGACTTTGTTATCATATTGGCCTTTATTGCTTTACTTAACCGTGAACGCCATAGAATCAGCTGACAGATGTTACATCACCGGGCCAGTTGTGTCTCAATTAGTCTGAAGTGCTTGTGTAAACATCGTCTCTAGGTGATCATTTAAAGATAGGAGAAACAGGCCCGGCGTGCATCTTTATAATGTCTGTGATAATGGCTTGTGATAATAGCTGTTTGTTAAAAAACAAATACATATATATATATATATATATATATATATATATATATATATATATAAATAAAAGAAGTGGCTCTTCTCACATTCAAGTGAACAAGTCCAGCGGTAGCAGGTGAAACAAAGCTGCAGATCTCCCGCCGCATCAAATGAGAAGTCAGATTATGATTAGAAGTCAAATGAGTTTTCACAAGGGCAGAATGAGCTCAATTACCTGCAATAATGGAACTTACTGGTGACGGTGCAAATGGATAGGAGATGGATTAAAATTGGCCTTTGGCAGGTGCATGGCAAATTGTCTCTTTCAAGGGTATAGAGCACCCAAAACAGGGATCACTTTGTCCAATTTGGGTGAATGAGTACAGGCAAAAAAAAAAAACATTTAGGAAAGTGAGTATGCAAGAAGTGTGTTTGTGTGTGAGATAAATGCATATATGTGGGTGGGTGTTCTTTAGTGTATGTATCACTGTGTGTGGCCATATGTGCACATTTGGCACGAGCTATTTAAGTATGCGTAGGTGAGTAGTAGAGGTCCTCTCTACGAGAATAGCTTCAACCTTTTTTTTGGCCACTTGGGGGCAGCAGAGACAGGATATATCACTTTTTATTGTTTTAAGTTTCTTCCTGGACCTTAAAAGCTCTGAATCGAGCTTCTGGGACTCGGAATTGTCCAGCAGCTGAAGTCAAGATGTCAACTGCGTAATTATTATTTAAATTACAATAATAAATGTAGGGAAAACATTTTATTAGATATATTTCTCAAATCATTCACACAAATGACAATAATGAACAAAGAAAGTTGTTGCTGCATTTTATAGTGACAGGCATTACTAGAATGATTACACAAAGTAATATACATTGAAACAATTTTGTTTAATATATTTTATTCCATCCACATAGCAACATATCGTCATGTGTGTCTAGTTTTGCCGTCCTGGTATTGCGTCAGACTGGCCGTCCAGAAAGTGTCCGTCTACCGACTATCTGATTGTGATATGAATGCAGCGATACTATGTAAAGCACAGGTGTTAGTAATAAGAATTACGAAGGCACCATTAGTTAATGTTAGCCAGCAGCATGCCAGGACCCTGAAACCAAAGCGGATATATTCAATTTTGCATCATAGGTTTTGCATTTCTGGTGGTGTTTCTCCAATGTCCAAATGTCTTCAGAGAAAAAGGCCTATTCAGTGGACTAGTTAACTCTGCTTGTTGGGTCATGCGTTTGATGGAAACCCACCAAACTAAGGATCAAACTACTGCAATTCTGACTTTAACTCCTCTGCATTATCTCAGTAA
The DNA here is from genome assembly GCF_023349555.1 of Cebidichthys violaceus. Taxonomy (NCBI): domain Eukaryota; kingdom Metazoa; phylum Chordata; class Actinopteri; order Perciformes; family Stichaeidae; genus Cebidichthys; species Cebidichthys violaceus. The sequence goes on along the minus strand of NW_027176395.1, from coordinate 6,787,545 downwards.
GACCCAGAATGATCCAGGGAGATGAGAGACGGCCAATGGCCATTGAAACAAGTCAGACGATGCAGGACTTTATTTTCACAGAGCTGTTGCTAGGCTGTTGTCAGGAGGCCCCCCCCCCCCCCCCCCCCGGAGCTCACTTTATACCTTACTCAATACTATTCCCTGCCTTTCATATTGGAAAATAGTGAAAACGGCACTTTAAAAGACATAGCTGCAAACTTGCCAGACGTGGGAAATTAATCTCTGTGACCATTCATTTTAAACTGAAATGAACACGTTGAATGAATGTGTGCAACTTTTTTGTCACCAACATTTCTTATTCATGAAGATGTATAATTAGCTGTAGTGACTTACAGTTTACTGTTACACTAATTCCATGCTATTTGTAACTGACTGAGAAGAACAGAGAAGTAAAAAAAAAGTATGACTTTGTTGTATGGGTTTAATTACTTAGTGATATTGCAATAGAAACAGACACTGTCTGCACTGGAAAGGGTTATTTTTATTTATTCATTAATTTTGGCTTGTATTATAACTTTATGTCAGCCGTTGATAAATCTCCTCTAGCTTTAAAAATAGCTGATTCCACTTGTAATTTGCACATTGGTGACTGAAAACATCAGTCCATGAATATATTCAAGTTTAAATTATATTACATATCCAATCCGTTTTTCTTTTGGTTATTAATGATTGAACAAACTGAGCGCTATATTTTGAAGTATTAGCTGGAGGATGTTGCAGTGTTTTTAAGTGTGAAGTCCGATAACAATTAATAATTCTGAGGTGGGTTTTGCAATTTTAAAAACAGAAAAGTGAGATTTTGAAACTCACCTCCACCCTAATAATTTCCTTGCAGTCCCTTAGTACTATTTACTCAAATTAAAGCTAAATTATAAAGTGCCATGGTGCCTATATTCTCCGATCCCAATGTGTAATTTCCTAAATAGGTATGTCTGGTGAGAGGAAGGTGCACATTCCACTCGCACACCAGCTCAGCATTTTTATGAGTCGTGAACTTGAGAACTTGCTTGTTTACTTGCGCTAAGTAGCTCTGCTCACACAGGTTTTCTCTAGGCGGACTTGAATTCCCTGACCTGCTTGTCCCTTTAAAAAGAAGGATTGCGGTTCCCCTTTAAAATGTTTTTCAATGTTGGGTTCCAAAGAAGGGGATGTTTGCTTGTTTCTCTACCTCACTAACAATGTTTGTTTGGCTTATGTCTCTGGAGAGAGTCCATTTGGTTGATATTTTTTGTCAAAGTGTATTTGACTACCAATTGCCTCCTAATGAGGGGAGATTAATGTCACCTGGGCTAAAGCCCCACTAATCCCAGAGATCCTCCCTGATTGGCCTCAGAACGCAGGTGACAGGGTATGTAAGGTCTAGGAAGACAACAAACTGGTTGGTCTCCGTTTATTAACTCTACAGAACAATGGAGGAAGGCCAAAGTTTTGTGTACTGAAAGTGTTTTTCTCATTGATTTTCAGTATATAACCTTAAATGATAAACCCTAATGAACTACTGTATGTTTTTTCCTTGTTTTTTGCTAGTCTGTATGAATTTAGTTTTTCTGGAAAATCAACGCCTGCATGCTTAAACTACCAACCATCCTCAAGTACATCATTAAGAAAGTAAAAGTGCTTCACTGGTATAATAGGCTACCATTAACTTCTTAATTTAAAGGGCACATATCATGCACATGTCCAGGTTCTTGTATTTAGGATTTCTGCTAAAACAGGTTTTTAAGCTTTAGTGTTGAAAAATATTTTTTTTTCCTCACACTGTCTGCTTGAATATAACTATATTCACCCTCTGTCTGAAACGCTTCGTTTTAGCGCCTGTCTTTTTAAGACCCCCTCCCAAAAAAAGCCTTGTCTGCTCAGCTTCTTCGCGGCGTAGCTGCTGCTGTGAATTCACTGTGTGCGTGTCAACGACACACACAGTTTAGCGGCATTTCTACCGATGACCCTGTAGTTGTGACATCGCAACCATACCGAAGTCCAGACAATTTATTTAAAGGCAAGGTTTCTAAATATGGACTGTGTTCATTTCTTGGTGGATTAAGCGTTAACATAGTGTATATACTGTATAGTAACTTGACCTGTTTGTAATCCTAAAAGACATGGAAATATCACTTTCTACATCATGGGACCTTTATTGTAGATTGGCCATTGCTACAGTCACCAAAGCCCAACTGACTATACTTTCAAACTGCAGTCAAAGTTATATATGTCATGGAAATGTGTCCAAAAGCGGTTTGCATTCAAAGCAATCTCCAGCACTTTTGATTAACAGTTAAAGTAAACAGCCCTGCTTACCACACTCGTTAAATGTCAGCCAGCCAACTTCTGAGACTGCTGCAGTGTGAGTGTTGTGCAGAGCAGCATGCCCACTCAGAAGGGAGAACATTGATTTTTTTTCTTCTTGGATAACGAGGCTTGACCGACTTGGGTGCTTGCCTGAGTTCGATTGCTTCCCTTCTCTGCTGGTTGTCCATACAAATCTCAGACGAAGATATTTAGAGTTTTGACTTTGACTTTTGTTCAACGCAGCTGTGGATGTCTTTAGAGAGAGATGTTGAAGTCTTCATACAGGTTGAGAAGTAAAGCGTCTGATGTCCAATCAGTGGGACTGGAAGAGAGAAAAATTGGGAGGGATTTCAGCCACAATCAGCAGAAGCTTTGATTGATTAAATGCAGCCCTTTTGCACCCGAATTGAGTTTTCGGAAGTTTTTGACAGTACCACATTTAGAAAGGCAGCGGCAGCTGGGAATACTTCATTACAACGTCTCAAGAGAGGAATTTACAATGCTGTGTGACACGCAGCCATACTGTAGCTGGAGGGTACAGTATTTCATCGCTTGGATTTTCCTCCCTGAAATTAAATCCAGGAAATGAAAAATGGGGCCCGTTTTGTCAGATTTTGTTGACAAAATAGAGTTCATCATGTATAGAAGGGAGTGTTCCAAAGTTGGAGAATATTACCCTGATGATGTTGTAGGTGACTATCGGCAACTTAAAATTAGTCACCGAGAGGCTAAGTAGTGGAGACAAACCTGCGGACGCGCTGGCAGTAAATGATTCACGGAGTTTTGTGGGTTTATTTCTGGACAACAAACAAACTTTGGTGCTGAATAACATACATTCATAAGTGTTCTAACTCTCTTTCTCCTTGGTGTACAAAAGTGATCAACAGCGTCAAACAATGATAGTAGTAGTGTAAATAGCGTAAATAGCGGTCAGCAAAAAAATAAGACTCCCTCTCTCACACCCACTCCTTCCATTCATCTAACTAAACTACAGAACAGCATATATTCCCATTGCTTTCCCCAAAACCACGTGACTCAATTACCGGAAGTGAGGAAAAAAAGGTGTAGAAAATGGCACAGGCCATACCTGGCTCCTACATATGTTATCTGGCTTACAGATCGCCTGTGTTATAAACTGGGATGCGGAGTGTTAAATATGAGGGTGATTATCAGGCAAGGCGGTTCCGATTAATGATTTAATTAGTCTGCATTATGGGAAATGTAGGATCCAGGATTTTGGGGATGTGACTCATAGATTGCTTGTTGCTTCGGTTTTGGTCATTCAGAGGTCCTATACTATTTTTAGCCAATTCATAGCCAATCAAATGCAACAAATGCGATCTTCATCACAGCAAAACGGAAAATTTGGTTGATAAGATCAAAATCAAATATCTTATCAAAGAGTGAAGTGAATGGATTCATAGTTGTGGGTCTTAGGCAGGAGAGAACTGACATTTCTGTCTCTTTAGAGCCTATCAGAGTTTTTGAAGGAAAGCAAAAGGAAAAAACAACACGTTAATAATTAGGCATACAGAGCTCTACCTTTTTCTTCACACTTGTTGTCTTTTCAGTGTTTAGAACTGGAGCACTGATCTTTCATCCAGGAGACTGTAGTTCGTGATTTATTTGTCCATAACTTGTGTACTTCAGTAACGGCTCTACTGTAGTTATTTTACCCCAAACGGTGATCTTTTCCTAAACCTAACTAAGTATTTGACAATCTTTTCCTAAGCCTATGTAGGTTGTTTCTTGTGAAGTTTATTTTGAAAAGACTTTATGTATGTAAGGCACAGACATTTTTACACATTACTGGCTTTTGTAGGAAAATGCAAGTTCAATGTGGACTGTTTGATAAGCTGTAAAAAACGTATCACAGTAACTTTAAAATAAAAAGAGCTGCATAGAAACCCCCAGTTATTTTATCTACAATACTGTTGCACAGAGACATGTGTATAACGATAGAGGGCGATAAGTGTTTTTTAGTCGTGAGGAGGGAAAGAGCAAGCTCACAGTGCTGGTCAAGCCCAATACACATTAAACCTAAATATAGTGCATGGACCAGATTGATGATTGTCTCTCGGCACTCATCCTCCCCCAGTAGAGAGACCAAGCATCTCAATAGTATACTATACAGAAGAGTGCTTGACATCAACAACAACAACAGCAGCAGAGTGGTGTCATCTGTCTTTTTTCCCAGCATGCCCAACACTCACAATCCACTGCCAGTTGCTGCAGCCTGCATGTAGGCTGTTATAAATAATAGAAAGCCCTGTGGATTGGGAATACGTGTACCAAAAACAATTGAGGCGCCACACTGTTTTGGCCGTGCCAAGTTTACATAGCGCCCCATTACACATTAATGAGGCGCAGGGCTCATAACCCGCTTTTATTCTTTGAAAGCGATTTAGATTTTTTTTCATGCCAGAGTTTTTGACATAGACCGTCTGTGAAGAGATTTTTTTTTTCTTGAAGCGCTGAATGGACTGGAAGCTTTCGTCAGAAGCCGCCTGGTATCACAATGCAAAGGTTCAGCTTACAGCCATGCAACTGTAATGGCTGAGGCCTGGGTCTGAAGAGAAAGGATATAGTTTACTATCAAATAGGGTAGAATCTTAACTGGGGTTATCATCTTCCAATGTAAGTACCACACAGTAGACAGAAGCTCAATGTTTCAGTAGTGGATGATTCACAAACCTCTTCTGCGCTTAAACAACAGGCGTTTACCAGTTTCAGCTCTCCTTGCATCACATGAAGTCTTGCCTGTTTGTACAAGGAGGCGTTAAACAACTGAATGAATACCGGCTTCAGGAGCGCAGCTGATGCCTTATGAATTAGCCACCTCTGCTTTGCCCCGTCATTACACACTCATCATAAACCCAACTGTCCAGCGTTAACTGTATCAGCTCTGACTGTCTTTCCCAAATGTTGGAGGCAGCAGTTAAAATAGTGGCTGCAATGTGCTCACATAGGATATTTTTAAATTAAAAAGTAGTACATAAGTGATAGATGAATGGTGATGGCAGGTTTTACTGTAGCACTTGAAAGTTCATTCTTGACCTTAAAGATTTGTACCGCAAGGTGCACTTACTATAATTTTTTTCCCCCCTGAGCTTTCTACCACATCTCAAGATCTTCATCCTCAGTGATTAGGTAATTTGTAATTTTTTAGCAGGGGGGAGGGACCTGGTTTGTTTTGTTGACTAGTGAAGCAACCGCCCCATGAACAACAGGGGGCCATAGTTTCTACCTTGCACAAAACCCAGTCAGATAAAGATTCAACTGACAAATTGAACTGCAATAACTCCCTGCATTCTCTCTGCTATTAGGGGATGGACAGGAGGATGCATTTTAGTCATTTTGCTAATCAGGGGGATGGCACCACTCCTCAAATCCCCATTTTGAGAAAAGGGAACTATGCAGTTTGTTGAGGATGGGCTGCTTCTGTGTTGCATAGGTTCTTTTTACCTCTCACCTTCTGAAATGGCTGAATATCAGAAACTATATTTGTGGGAGCACTATTGCCAATGTACGATATGTAGAAAAGGTGGCAATCAATCAGGGATTTTGTTTTTCCTACAGTATGCATAAAAAGACAAATGTCACATTTTACAAATCAAAGTAACATCTGTAAACAAGAGATTAAATTAACAAATCAAATCAAGCCATCGTCACTGCAGTCAGGATCTTGGCATTTAGTACTTCCACAGGGCCTTACTAAACATAGGATACAATATACATGCAATAGAAAACTGCGGTGACTCATCAAAATGCATATCTAAGACATGGTTTGGATGAAAAAGGCAGCCAGGCTTAAAGGGTGGAGTTTATGACTTCCTGGGACTGTCTCATGGAACTTGTGGAAATGCATGGAGTTCAGTGTGTTGGAAACTCAATCCCGATGTCAACCCCCACAGACTCATGGACTTGGAGGCGCGTTCCAGCAAAGTACATGCCGGCTTAGGGCTGTCCCAGTTGTCAAATCATCAAGTGCTTAAGGGCTCTCTCGCTGAAGTTTTGAGCCCTTTTATACACACTTTCCATTAGTCTGCATTTTTTTGCAGACTTAACCTGCCTTTGTGACATTAACCACGGGGTTACCATGCGTTAAAAAGGGGAAAAAAAGGTAAACAAATAAAGAGAACTGCACATGGGTATTCAGAAAACACTACATTAACATTGAGGAGTTAATATGGTACACAAGAATGCAAGCATAGACTATATTACACACCGGGTTTATCCATCAAACATTTATTTCCTTTCAACTTAACAATGCTTTTTGGACATTGATTATTTGGCAATTACTTGTTGTCGGGACTTTCACAAAACCCACAATTGCACAAAACCCGATTTGGTGTTGTCAAGGTAAGATGATATGTCACCACAAAGTTCTCGAGGGTTCAGTGCTTAAGGCCTTTAAAGGGGACCTTGAGGTTGGGCCTTACCCCAATTTACCCCATAATCTAAAAATATAACAAAAAACAACAATAGTTTTAATGTACAACACGTATTTGTGTGATTTGTATCATGTAATGGTGACTACAGGAGGACACATAAGAAGCGTTATTGTAGCTTGCTTTCTTGTGTTGAATACCTTCAACCATCTCTGAAATCCTGTCTGAGCTGACACTGACAGCATGCCATTCTACCTCTGCTGCAACCTCTTTTTACTTAAATCCGCCTTTTTTCTGGTTTCCTGGTTTTATTTTAAAAAGATGCAAATGTGTGACGTTAAGCAGTCTAAGCTAAACCATTGTGTTCTAGTTGTTTTCTTTATTTCCTTTGAGAGTCGGGGGAATTATGGAAGTTTTCTTGGAGGAAGAACAAAATGTAATGGATGAGTTTTTAAGGATGAGAGGAAATCATGGGAGTCTTTGCTGGAATGAATGATCTCTTATGAATATCTTGATGTCCCAACCTATGATAATGGACTGTCACTGCCTAAATAGAACCTCTTGACCCGGACTGGAGAGTAGATGGAGCATTGAAACAAAGCAGTCATCTAAAAGCATCACAGTATACAGATTAATTGTGTGTAACTGCCCTACTAATCATACCTTTGACTAGAGTTGTTCTGGTACCGATACCAGTGTCGGAAATGCCTCCGATAGAGCAACAACATTTGCTAACAGCTAATGTTCATGGAGGTTGCATTGAGTTACTTTATGATGTGTTCAAGCTCTATTCAGTCAAAATAAGTATTAGGCGAGCCAAATTAATTTTTTGGTTAGAAACTAACACAAACTGTAAGCAGCTTATAGTACAGAAACATAGCAATCATTTTCATTGTTTGTATGCCATAAACATAAATGGTATTGGCCAATACACAAGTTCAAGTATAAAAATGAGTATGGGGAAGGAAAACAATGGTATCAGAACATCTATACATCGTTTGACTACGCAGACGTCGTGATTTGCTCCAAAGATTACATCACTGTAGCAGTAAACATGGAAACATGGAAGGAGGTTTCACCAGAGTCAGAGTTTGACTATCTACGTCTCCCCTGGCTCTGTCAGGCTGTTTGCTGTGTGTCATGGTCAAGAGAGCACAGAAACCACATCAGCAACCACAAAAGTACCATGTGTTAGCCATTCACTAGTCACAGACCTCAGGTGCTTGCTTTGTGCTCATCTTGACACACAAAGGACTCCGGTTATTCAATTTCCTCAATCCGCCTACCTAAAAGTGGTTTATTTCTACTCACTGGCTCTGTTTCATGTTTAGATCTGCAGGGTATAAATTCATGTTGAGTATTGATAGTTCTAGGGAAAGGTGTACTGAAACCAGGGTTTTGATTGCGTGATTTACAGGCAAAGAAAAAAGTGCATCCATTTGACTACATTGAATTTAGTGCAAGTATCTGAGATATTTTTTATGGAATGTATAACAAACCTACACATCAGCGAGGTGTATTGTATTAACTTTAGGTCAGTGTTTATCTTTTCTCCATACATATAAAGTTTTGTCTGAGAAGAAAAGTGAGGAAATTAAACATATGCCAATATAGATTGTTCCCAAACTAGTGGTGTGACTCTATGGATGGCGATGTTGGTCCCTTTGGTTGATCCACCACTTTTATGCAGGCTGAAAAAAAATCCAACAAATATATGAAAAAAATTACGGAGAAATTTGGCCACTATGAATTTTGTGATGCCTTGACTTTCATTTAGTGCCATCATCAGGTCAACTTTGAATCGGTCCAATACTTTGGTTTATTGCCAAATACCTGGAAAACTAACGGCATCCCCATCATGGTGCGTCCACACCAAACGCAACGCGAGTTATTCGCGTGACGAGATTACATACAAAGTCTATGCACAGATGCGATGAGACTGGAGTGACGCGAATTTGCGATGGCGCAGTGCGTTTGGTGCTTTTGGAGCGTTTGGCGCGGCGCGATTGACGCAAATCAGCAGTAAATACTGTATCCGTCTGTGTTCACCCGGAGCTCTACGATAGCTCATATCAATAGAGACCGAACCAAACTATGTGTATAAATCTGTGTGTATAGACTATATGGTACAAACAATGAAAAAGACGCTTCCGTATTTACGTCTATATGACGTTATTGTGAGTGTTGATGGAGCTGCTACAATGTTAGCATAGCCTAGCACTGATCGATCTGAGCTCCATTGAGAAAACAAGTATTTTAAAAGTTATTTACTTGTCGTCCTGCGGAGAGAACATTAATTCAGACTTTTTACAAATCGGCGTCATTACGTAGTTATTTCGGCATCCCTATTTGTCCGTTTATTGCAGTTAAATCACAGCCAAATCTGTTTATTTTGTGTTCAAACAGCTGTAGTAAACCAGGCGATGTGTGGCTTGCTAGACACAGTGAATACAGCTCGATAAAAAACAACGGAGCTCCTCCGGCTATGTTATGAACCCAGACATGGCGGCGTTTAGTTTCCCGGGATATCTTGGACTTCCACAACATGTACTAAGCAGAAATATAGGTTATTTTTTCCATGGTTGATGGCAGACAGTTGAACGGCTTTTAGGGTGATAAGCCACGCCCCCTCTTCGGCGCGTCTAGCGCGATTCAAACAAATTAACACAAATGGTCCCCAGCGAGACCAGCGGAGCGAATCACACGATTAACGTGGCGCGAATAATTTGCGTCGCGTTTGATGTGAACGCACAGTTGTGCTTATAGCTAATTAGCAAATTATTGGGATATTTTATTTGTCCAGCGTCTTCACTTAGTAGACTGCTGACGTTAGCATTTGGCTCAAAGCAGCACTGTGGCTAAGTACAGGCTTGCGAGGCTGCTAGCATAGCTGTCGGTGTTGTTGTAATACCTTCCTCCAAGGAGGGAAGGACAAGAGGAGTATATAAATAAAAGAAATCAATCAATTAAAATCATTTTTTGCAGCATTTTCTTTCCATTCACTGCTTGGAATTTATGACACATTCTCCAATGCTTGGGGTACACTGGTTATGAAAATTAACTTTAAAATGTGGTGTTTTGCGATTAAGGACTGTTGAATTAAGCAGTTTCAAAGAGACCAAACACTTCTCATAAAAAGAGTGATAACAATGGAAAGCAAACATGGTCTCAAAGATCCCTTTTTTCTTATGACACTGCGCCTATTTATACAGTCTACAATATCTTTATTCAACTGCTCATAATTTAACATTAACACTTTATTCTTTTTCTGCACAGTGGAGGACTATATGTCCCATTTTTGCCATCTCAGTTCAGTTTTGCAGTTTGACATTCAAAAGGTTCCTGAAATATCAATCTGTTTCGAGGCAATATGGGCGTTTACCACGGAGGTTAAGAAGGATAGGGGCAGAGACAAAGGGATTGAATTCAGAGTCTTAACTGCTGCAGAACTTCACATTTAGAGGTAGCTGCAATTTTAAGCAAAGCTTGGTTTGGCTATTACTTGCCTGCAGACAGGCAGAAGGGCTTCAGCTGGCACTTACAAGAGAGAGTAAAAAATAGTCCCTATCTGTTTGGACTGTTCTTGGAAATGCTCCATGTCACCACATAGCTTTAGCTAAGAGCACCAACACCACACAGCTTTTTATTTTTTATCGTCCAACAGCAATTGGGAGACTTCAAGGACAGATGCACAGCATTCCATTCAACTATCGCGGACAATCTGGCTCGTTTTGAGCCGTTTATGCACTTCTCTTATAGTCAGCAGATGTCTAATTGAGGTTAAAGGAATTATGGATGAATAAACTAAGCCTTGAGGGAAAAACACACATCTCTGGACTGGGATTTGTCTGCTAGGCGTAGCCAGTTGGATCTCTGCAGGAGCTCACTCCATGTATGTTTAATTCAAGTGCGATCACATGTGCTCTCGGAATGCAAGTGAGGGAGCGAACTGAAAGAAAAGCTTTCGGCTTTTCATCTGCCAGTTTATTCCACTGTGGAGGTCAAGTCAAGGATTCGGAGTCCCACTGTAGGCTGTGCCGGATTAGAGACGTGTTTGCTTTTGCAACAAAGGAATGAGCTCGTAAGCTAACAGTGTTACTGAGTGATTGTGTAACACGATGTGAGTCGGACTCACTAGCAATGTGAATGAACCCAGTTGACAGTTTTCATTGTTTACATTCGGTGTCCTTGCTGTGCTCCTGGAGTGCATGTTCTTCCTTCTATGTGTGTTTGCGGTGGAACACTGTAACATCACGGTGGAACCTGCCAACAAAACATTGCTTTACAGAACCACTTGTAGTCGAACTGAAATTTGATTCTCCTGTTGTTTTGTGTATAAAATGACATAGCATAATTTGCATGGTGGCCATTTCAAGTGGATACATTTCAGAAGATGGAACAGTTTTAAGACATAGTCGCACAATCAGTTTCTCTAGCTTCAAGCCTCTTGGTGGATGTTTCACATGGCAGCATTTGACTCAGGAACTTGAGGAACCCGTTCTCATTCCCGACCTGTCAAATACTGCAGCTTTCTCAGTGGCCCTTGGCGTCTGATACAGACGCACCGAGGCACCTGTCAGCGTTTGTATGGGACCCATGTAGACCCATCTCCACCAGTATAAGACTTAGACCAACTGTTTAGTAGTTTAAATAGCGAGGGTGGACGGGTCAAATAACCACAGAACTTTCAAGATTCCTGTTAATTTCCCGTGTGAAACCAAGTCAACCTTAACTTCATTTAACTTACTTTTGCTAATTAACTTCCTTGCTTTACTGATGGCAGTTATAAAACAAGCATACTTATTTGAACCACAACGCTTTTGTAAAAAAAGTACTTTAGTTGCATAAGTCAACCTTAAAACTAAACCCTGAGAAGTATTTTGAAAAGAGACCGTATGCATGTAACGAGCGGAATCTTGCACGTCGAAAACTGACACTAGAGCAGTGTTTAGTGTGTTGGTAGGGGGAACGCATTTGCTAGAAGACACGCTACTGACTGAGGAGTGATATACTTGCTACCAACATTCAGGCCCTTTTTGTAATGTGAGCACAACTACAACAAAAATGTTGGGTAGAACCATAGCACAGTAAAGTGTTCCATTCGTCTAGCTGGGCTAACTAGCTTCCTCTGCCAGACTGGAAGCTAGTTAGTCCAGCTTCCTAGCTTGCTTTGCTAACTTTAGCACTGATTCCCACTTGGATGTCCTTTTTTTGTTCACGTTATTTCAACACCTGTACACTCAGTGCTATGTTGGTACTCATTTTGTACAAAGGAAGGTATTCTAGTTAGCATTAGCCATGATGAAGCGAGAACTGCAACATATGGGATGCTGTCATAGAAAATAACGGAAATGAAAAGAGTTGGATGTATAGTTTTTAAGTTGTTTTTTTCTCTCTTTCTGCACAAGGCAGGCAACTCAGACACCAGAAAGAGGAGCTGAGAGTCTGATGTTTTAATAGCCACGTTGTGACAGGAGGCTTGCCTGCACTTTTACGCACCCGCTGTGTCAGACAGCTAACACGAAGCCACTGTGTGTCGAAAGAGACTCAGCTAATGAGATCCAATCTGACATTTAATAATGGATGAATTAATAAAAAATAAAAAAGATGGACAGACGGACAGAGGAGTTTATTAGATTGTGGGAATCATAACTTGAAAAATATTATCTGTGGATTAAAGGCTCACTTCACAGATTTATTTTTTTCTGTTTTAGTCGTGATTTGAAATATTCAGATGTGAAAACAGTTGTAGAATGTTCTCTGAGACTCTGGAGGAGCTGAAAAGGTCAATGACCCATCCTAGAGACGAAAAGTAAGGTTATCTCTGCCTCTAAAGTTTTGATTTTGACTATTCTTTTGACTATTTTTTTGTATGTCCTATTACAAGTTGCCCAAATTCATGGGCGTTCATGCTAAATCAGCAGAGCTTCTCATATAAGTAGTATCAGGTCTGTACTTCTCTGGTAACGGTGCACAATTCTCCTGAGAGGATAGGAGCGTACATGTAGGTATGTACAGGAAATGAGAGGTTCAAAGCTGAGTGAGCTGATAGATGATATGGCTGGACACTAATGACCTCTCATAGAAGCTTTGCTCTCGCTGTGAAGGTCGCTGTCCAAGGTGCTGAAAACCCTCTCCACTCAGATGACACTTGTTAGACAGTTTTTTTTCCTACATGTTCTTTTCTGCAGCCATTGAGTTGTAGGCATAAGATGAAGGGGGGTGGTGGGTTTTGACATTGAGTCTTCATTTGTGCCGATTGTTTGCAACTTGAAGAGTTTTGACTTCCGTATTGTAAAGATCTGCAACAGAGATGTTGGTCAATTTGTTTCAGTTTGTTTTTGATGAGACTATGTTCTCATTTCAAAATGGAATGTGCGCTCTTTGTCTAAGTGGCTTTTTATATAGGGCCGAACTATGTTGAAGTAGTATGCAATTTTGATGTGATATCTTAAAGGGTATGATCATTTTTACATAATTCTCATTTTCATTAAAAAAAACATACTGTATAACAGTTATGTCGTGATTCTTCTGATCATTGTACCAAACATTGATGTTTTCTTAAAGGCTGTAGAATATGATGTGTAGGTTAGAACATCTTTGCAGCAGCACCACAATATTTAATTTAAAATGGTATTATGACACCAATTTTCGCCTACAACAAATATTGAAAATTGCAGTAGACCATATTGCAATTTTGATTATGCAGCCCTAGCTTCAAACCTCCTTAGTTTTATATATGTGTGTACTACATATGATGACACTACATGTGTAAAGTATTATACGCATTAAAGTATGGAGTTAGTGTGTTCTCTGTTTGCCTGCAGGTCTTTCCTCCAGGTGATCTGGTTTCTTCCCACAGTCCAAAAGCAGGCAGATTTTTTTTTTTATTAAGATATTGTAAATTGCCTGAATGAATGGGTTGTGAATTTATGTCTTTCTACATGTGTTAGCTCTGTGATAATATGTTGACTTGGTGTGCCTCGCTGAACGCAAGCATTGCCAGGCTCCAGCCCCTCCCCGCACTCCTGCACAGGATAACCAACTCAGATAATGGATGGATGTGTTCAGGAGTAATTTAAAAGTGAGCCAGTGTAGAGGCAGGCTTGATATCCTCAGGCATCGTTCTCCACCGATACCTTGACGCCTAATTAATCTGCATTGTCGGGTTGAATTTACAAACTGTACCCTGCCTGAGGAGCTCACGGCGTAATTAGGCTCGTATGGGATTAAAAAGGTCAGAGATGTAGCTTGATGATAGTCCAGCACAAACCTTGTGGTTGATTTAGAAATCAGTTCTAAAAAGAAAGGTAGGCTACACAAACCACCATTTGGCCTAACAGCATTTGATGTCAGTAAGGCAATTCTTTAAGGATGGAGTGTTTGCTGGCTTTTATGTGTGCATGTTCCGCGTCTGCAAATGATGTGAATTGGAAGAAGGGCATATGTACTGTATATACACACACAGGCCTTTAATACATGAAACAAAAGACTCCCGAGAGCTGTGAATGCAGTTTAATTTCCCAAGTCAAGTTTAATATACTAAGGTCAAGAATGACTCCCAGTGGTTGGTACAGTAAATCATCAAACACTTAAAAGGCAGCTTCAGTGCTCTCAGAACTAAAAAACAAACTGAAATTGGTCAAAATGTATTTTATAAATAATCCATATTCCAGTTTTTCAAAACTTCTGGATTAAAAGGACACGCCTCTGAAATTCAAATCAGCAGAACCGAAGCACATAAAGTCAGGACTGTGTCTGAATCTATATGAAAGTCTTCATAAGAACTGTACGCCTCAAACCCACGTGGGTAATTTTACTTGAAAGCTGGAAACTTTCGGTAACTGCTCAGGCTGTGTCCACAGGGTACATGCTGCAGCCATTATGCACCATGATTTCTTATAATGCATTTGAAATTTAAGCACGTTAGATATAATACACTTTAAGATTCATAAGGGCACATGCGAGTAAAGGCCAACTTTATTCAAATTTAATCCCAGAACCACACAAATGTCAAGGCTACAGTTATGAGCCAGCTTCCACGGCTGGAAAATGTCCGGGAGCCAAATGAAAATATCTCTTCATTTCCAATGCATCAGAGTTTGGATGCTAAATTTTTGGAGACTAATGGGAAATAAAGGCCGACTGGGTCTCCCTTCCCCCTTGTTTCCCTTCATGTATTGCAGTTGTGCAGTTAAGCTCTGTTTTTGGTCCCCAGTTAATAGTAATAAAACGTGGTCCAGTATCGCTGCAGCAACCAAATTCACAGCAAAGCGTTCTGCACTGTTGATGTACATACACTGAAAGTGCTTTTTTTCCAACTGACAGGCCCATATTGTTATTAGAGTCAACATTATGGCAAGAACCTTACATGGACATAAACCGTTTTTGTTTTTTTTACCTTTCACTTTATCTGGTCTGTCTGTTTGCTCAAGGCCTCTTTCTGAAATCACGTGTCGCATCCACATTGTCTAAATCAGCTAAATATTTCAGCCATGACATTGAAAATCTTAGAGATAACACTAACACGGTCCTCTCTGCATATTTCCACCAATGTCTTCCGGCAACAACAAGACTTCTCCTTGAGCGAGTGTTGGTTAGACACAATGACAGACAAACCGGATCAAGTGAAAGATAAAGAAAAATAGTTTATTGTCTGCAGGGTCACCTATAATGACAATCAGCCTGGCAGTGGCAAAAACAAGAACTTTTGTTGGACGTACATTGACGGTGGGAATTGCTTGATTGAAATACATTGCAGGTCATTTAGCAGCTGCAGGATGCAGCGCTCTCGCTCAGTAATGGACCCATTCAAAAAACTGTTATCCCCTTTACTCAGATACAAAAACATGGGAAAATAGGATAAGTTTAGTAACCCTTTAGGCAATTTAGTATTAGCAAAGTAAGCCTGTGCATCTTTTGGATGTGTTATTCGTAATCGTGTGCTTTGTTTAGATACCACGGATATTTTTAAACCGTGAATATCGTTGCATCTTTCCCTAAAACTCCTTTGAGATATTATGTGCTACGTAAATAGATTCATTTGAAGTTATGGAGAGTGTGGCTAATGGATTTCTTACATATTAGACACCTCTTTAAGAGGTTCTTAAGTGTCACTGTACAGGCCTACCAGGCATGCTTCAGGACAGTACCAGTAATGTCAGATATATATATATATATATATGTGTATATATATATATATGTATATATATATATATCTATACATACATATATGTATATATATATATATGTATATATATATATATATATATACATATATATATGTATATATATATATATATATATATATACATATATATACGTATATATATATATATATATATATATATACATATATATACATATATATATATATATATATATATATATATATATATACGTATATATATATATATATATATACATGTATATCTATATATGTATATACATATGTATATATATATATGCATATATATGTATATATATATATGCATATATATATATATATATATATATATGCATATATATATATATATATATATATACGTATATATATATATATGTATATATGTGTATATATATATATATACACACATACACAGGTTAGGTTAATCAGTTCTTTCTAGAAAAAGGATTTCAGATGACGATGTTTTTAGTTGCCAATACTGAAATGAAATAATTATACCAATCCTGACTTTAACTCTGTCTCTTAGGAATGGTTCTCCTGTGCTTCAAATTAATATTTTGACCTGTTTCTTTACAACGCTTTCCAATAGAAAAAAAGTAAATCATTGATCAAGCATTTTCTAAAAGCGAATCTAAAAAAACTATTAAATTAAATTGAATTCCCCTAGTCCCAGGATGTCTGGTCAGGCTAAACAGTGTGTCTTAGGGAAAAGAAACAGATGCTGTTCATGTGGGTAGTGTTCATATGATTTGCCAAATATTCATAGACTTCTCTGAGTGAGGCGTGAGAGGAAGTGGCTTTTAATAGCAACTGCGAGCCAGGAATCTAGTCTATAATTCAATATATTGGTCCTTATGAGCATATAGCAGAATGTTTGGGCCTTCAGGAAATGTTGGATGTTGATTAACATCCAACATTTTTTGGGGAGATTTTTGCTTTCTATTATCCGCTTCAGGAATGATGCAACAAGGTATTTCCTTGTTTGTAAAAACAAACAAAAATAAAGCTGTTGGTATAGATTTTGAAATAAGGAAATTCAGAGGCCCCCATAGCACATGCGCAACAATTTCTTCAAGTGTGAGACTCACTCTTTTCCAAGAGCAAAGCAACCGTTAAAGTGTCTAGCCTGCCAAGCAAATGCATAAGCAATGGCTTTAGTACTGACAAAAGGTCAGACGATACAAGGAAGCAGTCTGATTTGAAGGGCACTCGGTGCTGGGTCTCACTGGATTTTGGCTGCATTTCAAAGAAAACTGTCAAAGGAAAAAGCAGACAATATAGCTAAAGGCAAAAGGCAACTGGGGGAAAGGGTAAAGTCATTACTTGTTCATGAATATTTTCAATTATGTATTCAGGTATTCTTTGTTATCATTATCAGGCCCCATTTATCTCTCAATATGTGTTGTTTAGAAATAAAAATAAGCGATAAATAAAAAAAACGCAACATATTAATGAATACCTTCGATACTCAAGACCTTTTTTATTTGCCAGGGATAAAAGAACGTCATTCAATATTTCCGTCCCATCCTTATCTCATATCAACTCAGCTGAATGTATTTGTTTAGCCAGCCAGTATGCAAAAGTAGTTTTACTTTTCTTTTATGTTGTTTAATTGGGAAACTCAGTGTCACAGATTCAGATTGTGCCTCGCTCATCTCTTTTGAATGAAAAGAAGAAGTCTTCAGCCACGCCACGTATTGAGCTGATTACGGACGTCAGCTTGCTGATAGTGAGGATAAATTAAAAGTCAGTGAATTACCGAAGTGAATACAGTTCATCCATGAATGCCTGTACCCAATTTCATGACAATCCCTCCTATAGTTGTTGAGACAGTTTACACAAAACCAAACCTCATGGTGGTGCTACAGGAAAGGTCAGGGTAACGTAATTACGATTCATCCTCTGGGTACCATGAATGTTTGTACAAAATTGCAATCCATTCAACAGTTGTTGAGACATTTCTCTAAAGTGCAAGCTGCCAACATGCTGGTGCAAAGGCCGATTCATATTTCCTGTTCGTGCAAGGGTCAGCGTGAAGCAAATGTCCGCCAGTGTCAACACATACCCTTTGTGGACGTCTACAAGAAACCCAAAATGTGTCTGTACAAATAGCAAGCGCACTGACTATGCCTGCTTCAGTTTCGCTTTCCGGTCTAGTTGGTAGCTTTTGCACATTTTGCTGGAATATGAAGAGGAAGATATGGAAAAAGAAGATTACAAAATGGGTGCTTGTTTTAAAGAGAAGTTGTTTAACTGACTTTGCGGCATTGAACTCATGGCACAAAATGTTATGGTGGTTACCGTCACCATGCGTGGATCAGGAAATGAGAACCACAGACCCAGACAAAATGTTTTACTATAAATGGAGTCACTTGCGCTCCTCTGTCTGTGCAACTTGGGTGATCGTGGGTAAGCGGAGAGCAGGGCCGTCCTTCAATCAGAGGATCGGTGGTTCGATCCCTGACTCAGCTAGTCGCATGTCAATGTGTCCTTTAGCAAGACAGCTAGCACTGCTGAAAAAAAAAAAAAAATCTAGATATCTACAGTTGCTCTTATTTAATGGTAAATGTTAGCATTCTGTGTTTACTTATGGCCCATGAAATTCCTCATCTTATATTAACGGGCCATAAAATGTTAAGCTCCATAGGTCAGCTTTAATGTATGTGTGTTCAATTAACAAGGTAAAACATTGTCACTTTGTCAACATGCTGTATGCTGCAAATTAGCAGAGTTTCCTGCAAATGACAGATTGTTAGCCAAGTCATGCCAGCAATATGTGTTCAGAAATCAGAGTCTGACACAAATACAACACAGTAAGAGCATATATACTCTGAAAACCTGCATGCTATGCTCGTTCTTAGACGGTGGATGATTTAAAGAGCATTGAGTAATGGTACAGTGGATAGGAAGAGACAAAAGGCAATGGGATTATGATGCAGGCCTTAAGTGCCTACTGTTGTCCTTCAATTAAACGTCATGTGTTAAGTCTGCTCGTAGCACACCGCACGTACTAACTGGAATGGAAAACATTGTTGTTTTGGGATTAAAGTCAGTAGAGAAAGGAGGC
Organism: Cebidichthys violaceus; assembly: GCF_023349555.1. NCBI lineage: Eukaryota > Metazoa > Chordata > Actinopteri > Perciformes > Stichaeidae > Cebidichthys > Cebidichthys violaceus. The sequence continues at coordinate 6,768,593 of NW_027176395.1, read as the reverse complement.
CACCCTCCTTCCTGACTCTCAGCAAGTTAGTGTGGTAGTTAAATGTACACGAGCTGCTTAGTGTGTGTGGTACTGAAGAAGCTGACCAACACAAAGTATGGAAGACACAAGGGATAGTCCACAAATAAATAAGGGCTCCTAAAGGGTTCTTCCTGGATGGCTGAGGTTCTACCCAGAACCAACTGCTTCTGAGGAACACTTCTTTTTTGAAGAAATGTTTTTAAGGGTTCATTGTAAGACTGAGATTATGAACCATGATTGTTGTGGGCTGCGCTGCACCACATCAGCCCCCACCCTGAAGGCACCTCATGAGGCCCAAGGCTGCTGGATTTACTCACATGCAGTAACATGCACTAAAAGCGTGTGCAGTCAGCCAGGCTATGTCAACAAAGCAAGGAGAAGCTCTGATACTGGCACACACACAGGGTGAGGGACTTCATTCTCTGCTCAGGTAGACATTACTCCTCTATATCTTTACACAGCAAATAGTTGTTTGCTGCTATATTAATGCTTTGAATATCATATAATGCTCCTTTTGATACACAAGCTATGCAAACCCCTTCTAAGGAACAACATGGGTCAAAAATGACTCGTATTGACTACAATGTTATTTCATGCACGGATGAGGGTTTCTTTGCTATATTTTTCGAAATCAAAATATTTCATCATTTAATATTCAACATATTCATTAAATATCTTGTTTTTGATTACCACAAATCCTTATTTTAATTTTTCCTTTCTTAATTTATGAACTAAAATATTTTTGTATTTTTACATCAAGTTTACACACATGGGTCAAAAATGACCCATGTGTGTAAGTGTGATAAAAATGAAAAAAAAAAAGACATTATAATAATGATTTTGTTAAAAAAATATTATTTTAGCAATGATTTGGACCAAAGAATTACACATTTAATATTTGAAATGTTTACTTTGTCACACTCACACATAACATACACCATACAACCGATAACATATATATATATACAGATATTGAACTGTAAGTGTATCTGTAGTGTTGCTGTAGTGAACTGTGGTGAATGTATAAAATGAATAAATACAAGAAAAGAAAACTGATTCAATAAACTCATATAGTCTAGTCTAGGTCATCAGCAATAGAGATGTCAGACTCAGAATCAGGATCAAGAATTGCTTCATCTTCCTCATCCTGTTCTTTATGTAGCATCCTCTCCACCCTCGAGGGGATGGGCGTCTCAGGCTCTGCACTCTCCCTGTTTGCATCCTACCTGACAGTTCGATCTTACCAGGTGACCTGGAGGGGGGCCGTGTCGGAACCACGCATGCTGACTACGTGGGTTCCACAAGGTTCAGTCCTGGGCCCCCTTCTCTTCTCGCTCTACACAACATCTCTGGGTTCTGTCATTCGCTCGCATAACTTCTCCAGTGCTAATCCAGGCTCTCGTCATCTCCCGCCTGGACTACTGCAACTCTCCACTTGCCGGAGCCCCGGTATCGGCCATCAGACCTCTGGAGCTTGTCCAGAAAGCCACAGCTCGCCTGGTGTTCAATCGCCCCAAGTTCTCCCACACAACTTCCTTTCTCCATTCTCTACACTGGCTCCCTGTAAGAACTCATCCAGTTTAAGACTCTGGTGCTAGCCTACAGGGCAGTGAAAGGAACAGCTCCTTTCTATCTCCAGGCCATGGTCAAGCCTTACACCCCCGCCCGACCACTTCGCTCTGCTGCTTCGGGGCGATTGGTTGCCCCGTCACTCAGAGGTCCCTGTGGCCGATCGACCCGGTCACGGCTGTTTTCTGTCCTGGCCCCACAGTGGTGGAATGAACTTCCCACTGACGTCAGGACAGCGGAGTCGCTGCCCATCTTTCATCAGGCTGAAAACTCACCTCTACAGGAAGTGCTACCCTGAACCTAGCTGACATTAACTAACCTTAGCTAGCTAGAATAGAATGTCATGTTGACCTAGCTATCGTTAGCTAGAAGTGAGCTAAATAACATAAGCTAGCTAGAATAGAATATGTTAACAGCTAGCTAATGATATTGGACATATTTCTCTTTCCCACCAGTAATGGATGTCAAGGTGAAGTAATGTTTAAATATTATGTGCAGTTATCTTTTCACAAGATATCAAATATTTTCTTAGATAAAACAATTGTAAAATAAGACTTACTGGAATCCAATGTGCAAAAGCAGTCCGTTTAGTTCTGACAAGTAGTTCTGACAAGCGTGGCATGTGAAAAGTTGTCCGCAGTAAACATGTTTCTAACTGCAAACATTTACAAATCAAAGGTTCCTATCAAATTCACACTTACACACATGAGTCATTTTTGACCCATGTGTGTAAACATGATGTAATACTACAAAAACTATTTTAGTTAAAAAATTAAGACAGAGAAAATGAGAATAAAGATTTATGGTAATCAAAAACAAGATATTTTAATGAATACTTTGTAATATTAAATGATTAAATGAATAGATTTTAAAAGATATAGGAAAGAAACACAGCTATGCATGAAATAACATATAAAATGAATACAGGTCATTTTGGACCCATGGTGTGCCTTAGAAGGGTAGTGATACAAAAATGTTTTTTATTCAAAAAGTATGAAAGGACAAATGAAAATAAGAATTTGTGATGATCAAAAACTAGTTAATTGAGGAATTCCTGGAATTCTGAATGACGAAATAAATTTATTGAAAAGATATTTACAATTAAAACTCCGTTGGGTCACTTTTGACCCATGTTGTGTATCAAAGGGTTTTAAACTAAAACCATGATTAGCATGGAGAAAGATCTCTGGGATATAAAAGGGAATATAAAAAGGTTCTTGGGAGATTCCCTTTGGGTGGGTTCTTGTTGGCACTATTAGAAGTTGGACGAATCTTGGTGTAACCATTACACCTGTTGAACTTATCACAGGGATCCTTGGTGGAGCCTTTCACAAATGATTCTAGGTATAACCTTTTATGTTGGGTTCTAGGTAGCACCTTCTGAAAGGGTTCCCAGTGGAACCTTTAGCAAAAGGAACTAAAAAGGGTTCTAAGGGGACAAGCCTGAGGACCTATGGTTTTAGTTTGCGCCCTTTTATTCTCAGAGTGTAGGATCATACATGGAATGCATTACTCTCCACTGGAAGTTCATTAGTTCCAAATGAGAGAATCCATTACGGTGGCGTGAATCATTGTAAATGCACTGAATGAGGTTGACAGTATTGCATGTGTACTGTAAAAAGAGTGCCGTTTGTTTGATACTAAAGGACATTTATGTGAAAAGAACATTTTGTCGCTAAATCAGCTACCCCCCCCCCCCCCCCCAACACAGTTACAGGATGTAACGTGACTCTGAACATTAAACTTGCATGCGGGTGGTTGGCAGCCCATATAGATGTGATAAAGGCGTAATGTTTTAGGTACATGGTGCACTATGTGCTGTTGCCCTCCGAGATACCAGTTTGCCTCGGGCCTTATGGAAGCGAGAGTTTTTTTCAGTTTTTGGGAAGAAAACCGTAGAAAACACCACTACTGCCTGAGGACACGCAGCAGCTACATTAGCAATGGCAGCGTTCACTGCCTTTACAGATGCTAACAGCTCTGCCTTAAGGGGAGAAGCCAAGCAGTAGCCAACTGTGCAATGAAGAGGGCAGGCAGCTACTGCTAACCTTAGGCTTCAGCAGCTATGTGGTGTGGCATGCTGCCTTTGAAAAAAAAAAAACCTGGCATACTTGTATGTTAGGGGTGAAGTGCAGGGCGGTGGTTTACGTTAACCCCATCAAAAAGGATGACACTCTAATGGGAACATGAAGTGATTCACATCCAAGGGACATAACTAGTTGGAGCTCCTCACTCTCTGTGTGTGTGTGTGTGTGTGTGTGTGTGTGTGTGTGTGTGTGAGTGACAGTAGGTGAGAGCACGCGGAAATTAATGAGCTTCTTCATACAAGGAGCCTAATAACGACCGTGAAAATAATTCTGTGCAGCGGAACATTGATGTGTGAAATAACAAAGACAAGCATGCTGCGTAGCTCAAGTTGCTATCAGCTCACCCTAATTATCTGCGTTAGCCGCTACTGGGCAGCTGGAAGGACCACAGTGTCACATATGATGGCCAAAACAAAGCCTCGACCCTTCCAACCCCATGCCGGTGTGGCTCCGTAGTACACTCTCAATCCACAGAAAAGATTGCAAACTGACCTCGGGCCCCGCCGCATGAAAATCCCAGTGCCACCCATAAGAGGCTTTACCGCAGACTAGAAGCGGATGAATAGGGATAATTTAATGAAACATTAGGAGAGAGCACTCCACAGTCCTTAAACAAATTGCTTTTCTGACTGCCAAGCTTGGCTCAGTTTGGGTTGCCTGAAGGTAGAGCCGAGTGAAAACAAGAAAGGGGAAGAAAGAGCAGTTTTGCACCTGCAGCGTTCAGTGGCTGGATGTAATAGTACCAGAGAAAAAACAATTGAAAAATGGAAGATGAGGCTGTCCTATGATGGCTAAGCCTCCCCTAGAAAGCCTACTCATGGATTTATATGAACTTTCCGCAGGACAGATTAAGTGCAATGGGAGGCTGTTGGCACCTAGCCATGTTATCGGCAGCCAGTTATAAGCACAAACAGGTGGCTGCTGGGTACTGGCACCCTATTACAGGCAACGCGAGGTGATTGAAGGCTGGGCCTTATTAAGATGTTGGCAGGGGCCCGGGGAGCCATTTTCGTGGCATTGCAAAGGAGATTCACCCCTCATCACCTCTTTGTGCTACATAGTGTTCTTAAGCTTGGGATTTGAAGCTGGCCACTGAGTAAAGCCTTGAATTAGCTTAATGAGAGGAGCCAGGCACATGACTTGAACCTCACATGGATAGAAAGTCCCAGGCAGGCACTCGGAGCCGATATGATTATTGTGGACTGTCTGCTGCACAGGCGCGGTCGGTTTGTGTGCTTTCTCAGAAGAGCGGAACTTGCATGTGAGAGGCTGATTTGTGTCCATGTTTGCATGCTTGTTTATGTCTCCCTGTCTGCTTCTGCTGGATGTACATTTGTGTGCTAATGGGACTATAATAGGGATTCCGGCATATGGATTCTTCGTGGTGCCTCTGTAATGAGGACAGAGAGAGGCACACAACCGCAAATAGTCTATTGCACATTGTTGGCTTTACTCGGATCCAGTGGGTGTAGACAGAGATTGTTCTGTCTTGTTCAGAGCACAAGGGAGACTGTTCAAAAAGACTGGCCCACGTATATTTATGCAAGGACAAGTAGAAACCATCAAAGTGAAATGATGGAACGATTTTTTTTTATGACAGCGGCCATTTTGATTATGTGGCGAAGTGCGACCAAACAAAAAATAGAGGGTTTTTTTTTACTTTTAGCAGGCAAAACGCAGCCAGAGTATAACTAGAGAAACGCAAAGCGTTAAAATAATGGGGAGGCAAAACCATTTAGTAATATTGTGTTGTAATATTTTGTTAACAATATGGCAGCCCGCTAACAATACAATGGGTATATCAGTGGACTAAAAATGGTAATAAGTAATGGTGACAGAGGTTCTGCGTTTTGATCCACAGCCTCATTCGGCATGTAGAACTGTCCTTGGCCAAGACACTGAATTTATTGAACCCCAAATTGCTCCCGCAGCCTGTACCATTGGTGCTTGTGAATGAGTAGTCAAGAAATAAGATCCTGATGAGCAGGTGGCACCTTGCATGGCAGCGAAATGCTGAATGTTCACATGTAATGTAGAGCGCTCTGAGTGTTCGGGAAACTAGACAGGGACTCTCTAAATGCAAGTCCAGTATTATAGGCCATATCAGAGTTCAAAAGACTTAAAAATCACATCAATATTGTCAATATCGGTAATTAGCATATTATAATGCTGAAATCCATCTCCCCACTATGTTCCAAAAGTCCCCTTTTGTTTCAATACTGTTTCCAGCAATGCTAAGCGACAGAAATTATATCCAAATTGTAATAAACAATAGTTTTCCTCCTTAAAAAAACCCCACATACCGGTAAAATTCAGAAAATACAATATGTAATACATATGCAAAGAAATGACTCCTACCACACCAACCCAAAATATAAGTAATGTATGTGAAAATCATTCTTCCAGCTTAAACGGTATGTGCAATCATGTCTCACACACCAATGGCAGTCTATTATAGACAAACAGCATCAAGCTGACATTAGTTGTAAACGCGTTGTTGAGATTTGATTTGCGACGACTTATCAAGGCGTTCTCCACTGTTGGATGAATGAGGGGTGTTTTTCTGCACATAGTTGAGAGAGCTTCAAAATCACACGTGTTTATTTCCATGTGTGTGGTGTACAATATGGTTATTGGTTGGACTGACGGCAGAAAGGATGTGTTGCCCTGTCACACACAAATGAAAGCCCTATGGCACAGGCTGCTCATTACCGTTCGGCAGCAGCGAGGCATATGCGTGTTTGTGTTTGTGCGCGCACATCTTCAGGAGCATCCGCTGCGCGGCGAAGCCATTTAAATTAATTCTTTGACCTCAGAATGTTTTTTTTTCTGTTTGATCAAGAACTGTTTTCCCTCCTCATTATTCTCCTGCTGTTTCCTCTGTGCGTTGTCCGACTGTGCACCGGGACACTGGGACAGAGAGGTTAGAGTCTCCTGTAGCTTGACACTTCATTGTGGGTTTGTGAGTAACTGCCAGAGCACACTTTTTATTTTTTTTGGCACTGTCTTTTCATCCTGCTGAAGGAAATGTGAAATGAGTTGCAGTGCAGCGATCAAATAATAGAAGAAAATAATCTGGATTGTGTTCAGCCATCACTAGGTGTTTCTTGCCTGTAAACTAAAAGGGCATCTGTGGAGACAGTGGATTTTTTTTATTCAATTTAACATTTTAATTTCAACATGATCTGAACATGATTTTCAAAGTCATATTGTATTTATTCATTCATTTAGTTATATTAATTTATTTGTATTAACTTAATTTGTTGCGCATTAGTTTGTATTGTTTTTGTCTTGTCAATTTTTTTTAAAGCACTTTTAATTGCATTTGATATGTTTGTAAGGTGCAATTGGAATAAAACTTGATTGATTGAAGTAGAAGTTCTCAAGTGCTTAACACCACCTCTGGCTTGATACACGGCTCACTTCGCAGCAGCTCCTCGAGCAAAGACGCTGCTGTTTCTTCCTAAATCAAGAGTTGCAAATGGAGTCTTGCACTTGTGACGTGATGTGCCAAAACCTCTCAGTTTAGACTTGTGTAATAAGTCTCCATTAACTTAGTGGCAAAATGCTTGTGTAGGCCTGTGATCTGTCTGCTCACACACACACACACTTTTCACAGATCTGCGGTATGCATGATCTAAATGAGTCCACAGGCTTTTTTTGTCAGGTAACGCTGACAAGCAGAACATGGAAATCACATTAAACCTTGCATGCGTCATTATCAATGAGCATGGCTGGCTGTGTTGACAAGCGCTAAAGCCTCCATGGCAGCAGTCATGAGGAAGCATACCTTTGATCAAAAGAATGTCCACAGTAAATCCATAAGCGGGTGCAGCCAAAAAAACAGATCGAGGCAGTATGTTTGGATAGCTGTTGACTCAGATGTAAAGCTTTCAGGGGGAAGACGCGCGTGATTCATGTTGGATAATCTGAAAGGCCAGTGGACCTACAGTGCCTATGAGTCTCTTTCTAATTCACTTTGAAGTTTGTCATTTATTGTCATATGCAACAGTTATGGATCAGCAGTTGTTGGCAATACTTTTTAAATAATGTTTTTGCTAATGTCACCACCAAGTTTCATCAGAAGCACCAGTTTACAAATTCTTGTAAACAGTCATTGGGTTGGCATGTCTGCGATAACTGCTAGTTTGCTACAGTTCACTGACAGATGTATTTTGACAATGGTAGATAATGGGGGGGTGATAAGTTTGTCTGCGCTTGTGAGACAATGGCTTTGAAAACCCCACTATCGCAAGGAAAACGTGTTTATTTCACCTAATAACTTGTTTCTATATTCCTGTGAGTGTACTATATCATTTGGTGAAGTATCATTTCTAAAAGTGCTGTGGCCCCTTAGCCCATACGGAAATGTTTCCTCTGTGCCTTCCAGCTGTTCAAAATTAGCCATTGCCACATTATTGCAAGCGTGCATCCAATTTCTATTTTGTGATATTGCCGGGCAAGAAAAAGTGCCGGCAGGTTGTAATTGGGCGCTTAACGGCCAGCGCTCACTGGCAAAGCCTAACTGGGCTGAGGGTTTACCCTTGGGGACTTTGTGCACAATGCCAATTGGTATTTGTAGATACTGTTGGACAGGACTGCCAATGTGGATGGCGCTTCATCGGGCTATTAGTGAAAGCACAGACTGGATATGTCATTATTATACTCATATATATCAGCAAAACACCATGTTAACCATTTGTCCCTGGAAAGACATGCTCCAGGGCAGTTGTCCACCAAACTGCATAACTTTCTTGAACTGACAATCCGATTGGCCAGCAGTGTGGACCTTTTCATTCTTCCACAACTGTTTCTCTCACTTTCTAATTGAACATCCAAGTGCAACCCTTCGAATGTCTTCGAGGAGAGACTGTCTGAACGTATGATATTGCATCTTCCCCATGGCGCCTGATTCTGACCGGGCCTAGTGTGGCTGTTCAGAACAACTATACACTTTTGCCTTCCAATGAGATCGGACAACCGATCCCTTAGGTTACTGCCAGTAACTCTCCCTAAAGGAAATGTTGTGAAGCATAACGCCAACATTTAGCATACCGTATTTTTCGGACTATAAGGCGCACTTAAAATCCTTAAATTTTCTAAAAAATTGACAGTGCGCCTTATAATCCAGCGCGCCTTATGTATGGTCACTTGTTGTGCTTATTGATCGATTTTATGTGGTACAATGCGCTCAAAAATCTGCCGAAATGTGTAAGTACGACTTTGGTAAGCAACGAAGCCGCTCCGCTCAGTGGATATTCGGAGCATTACGGTACGCTGTGTCACTACCTGATCGGCCCCGTAACAGGAATGTAATGTCTAAACTAAAAGTCAAAATCGATCAATAAGCACAACAAGTAACCATCGGTCGCAACCGTTGTCCGAGCTTTCACGAAAGCTGGAATCATCACTGAACAGCCAAGTACCGATAACGGCAACAAGACTGACTCGGAAAATGACAAGAGGGATTCGGGCATTCTTGATGCCGAAATCGCACAGCTGTTTCACTCAGACACTGAAGATGAAGAATTTGATGGATTTGTGGAAGAGGAATGAATCGATAAGTGAGTGTATTTTTCTGTACCGGTATTTGTTGTTACAACTGAGTTGAATAAAGTTTGATTTACCGGACTGTGTTGTTTTGCTTAATGCGCCTTATGATCCGGTGCGGTTTATGTGTGAACATAGACACGTTAATTCACAGTGCGCCTTATAATCCGGAGCGCCTTATAGTCCGAAAAATACGGTACATAAGTATCCATCAAGCCATATCCATCAAACCATTGCCTAACAGCAAAATGTTGTACAACCTAGTTTGTTTCAAGCATACTGAACCATCTACTACCAGCATTATCTCACAAGGTCTAAGGCGAAATGGTGAGTAATTCTGAACAATATTTTAAGCAGATTTTGTGTTCTTCCAGAGACAAGTCTTTCAAGCAGACCAACCTCCAAAGTTTTTTCTGAAGTGAGAGAGACTTAAGTTTTTCAAGTGAAAATGATTGTATTTGACAGCAAAGTTTTCTACTAAATATAGTATCTCAATGGGTCAGGATGAAGGGATTATGGCATCACTTTGAGAGAGACTAGTAAGTGGCAAGTCCCCGAGAGTTGGCGCAATACAGCACATTTCTCAGCCAGCCTTTTTTGCTAATGGAGTCGCAGTTGAACCATTTCCTGCATAGAGGGGAGAGAGGCTCAAATGAGGCAGTGCAATGACATGCAATAGACTGGAAAATATGAGACTGGGAGAGTGGGATGGACTCAAGCTGATGTGTTTATTCACCGCCGCGGGTTCCCAGCAGAAATCTTTGTGGGCGAATGCATTTTAAGTCCCCAATGCATAAAAAAGTAGACACAGCCTGTGTTCTACCATACAAAAAAAAAAGGAAAACCTTTGGAAATCAAACACACCCTCAGATGTTGTTTGGTTTCAGAAGTTTATACGGGGGATTTAAAGGAAGACTTGTGGTTGAAATCAACTTCAGTCTCTAAGTGCGGTATGCCGGCGGTATGCCGGCTAACTGTTAAGGCAATCCTTTTGCGTCAAAAGTGATGCATTTTGAGTAAAAAATCTTTGTGGTTTAAGATCTTGTTTTTGTCATTGAGACAACTTTCATTTCAAATTGAAGTGTTAGTGTGAAGTTAATGGACAGGGCTTGACAAGTGAGTTGATTGGGAAAGTGCCGACACACAAGGTTAGGATCGTCAGTTCAATCTCTCAGGTACCTTAACACCAACCAAATCGCAGCCACCTATTTGTTTTGTTTTTCTCACACCACCAAAGTTGAAGCATAACACAAAACTAACCTCTGTTGCCATTCATGACAGCTTGACTTCCTAGTCTTCACTCAGCAGTAAAACAATCACACAAGGTCATCCGATATAGCAAAATGCAGCATAATAATCTTAGCTTTCAAAGAAAAGAAAGGTGCTTAGTGCCTTTGCTTACACCAATCAAACCGTTGTTCTGTTGTAGAAAAGACACTTTCCAACAATAAAGCTAGAGCTGAGGCAGCGCCATGAAAGCTACAAGACAGAGATACAGTAGTGTACGGCACATCTGACAGCTTGCCAAGATGATTCACTGCATTACAACTAATAGCTTACACATGCTAATCAATGATGATGTTAACCTTTCAGACTGTGCAAGCTGACAAAGCTTTAGAGGAATAATGACACATACAATGATGAGTGCATGTTTCATGATGTTTTGTCTCAATACCAAGGCTCACACTGAAAACAATCGTTGCAATACGCTTCCATGTATAAACCTCTGGGTTGACTTATGTATGACTTTTGTACCCAAAATAAAAATAAACTAATCAATACCACATTACATTAATACATGTTTTTTTATTTGTTTTTCTTTTTTTTTAATGGCATTGAAAAGATTGAGTTAAGCACATCCGGTATGAAAGAGAAGAGAGTACCATTTAGTGATTGCAGGTTGAAAAGTTAAGTTAAAAATTAGACTAATGCTGTTATTTATTTATATATATATATATATATATATATATATATATATATATATATATATATATATATATATATATATATATTCTGTACACCAAGGAAGAACACATAGAGAGGATGATGGAGAGCCTGAAACACAAACAGTTGTATGGTTTCAAATATCTCAGCACTAACACTCTAAAGAAGAGTCACTCTCAGCCCCAGTTTCCATCTTGAGAGGATTGCTGGTGTTGATCCGGCTCACTGTATGTCTGTTCTGCTGGACGACGATACACCATAGCGACTACAGAGGGCCACTTGAATAAATGACTTCAAAAGAAGCAAGTGAGATACCAGCTGCCCAATCAGATCTCACTTTAGCGGGATAATAGCATTCAGGTCCCCGGAGGCAGGGAACGAGGATGTGTCATAAATTATGAATTTCCATGAGAACAGATATGGATGGCGGTGTCATGCAATAATTGGCACAGCACTTATCTCCGAGTGGAGCCGGCCGGTGGCTGAGTGACGCACGCTGCGGGCGGCTACACCCCGACGAAAACCCCCGTCGAAGTGATTTGCAAAGTCAGCGTGACACAAAGAGGTGCCCCCAATTATCACGTTGACACGATGATATATGATGTGGCGACCTCATTTCAAACCTGCAGGGCGGCCTGGTGGGTCCGAGGTGAGAGGAACCTCCAAGATGATGGAAGGGGCCCTCATAACTAATCTAATGCCAAAAGACACCTGAAACTAGTGGCGCAAAATTAGTGAGTAATTATGGCGCATTCTTTTTTCGTACGGGTTGCTACGAACGCTGGATGACGCCAGCCTAACACACCAAACACTGTAAACTTTGAGAGAAACCCTAAACAAATTGACTACAGAAAAAAAAGCACAAAAATAATTGTTCAACCTTTAAGGAAATAAACTATCTGCTTTTCCTGCAAAGAGTTAGGAGATAAGATCAATAACATTCTCATTGAGTGTGGAGCTGGAGGTTACTTAGCTTAGCTAAACGGGGGGAAATTGCTAGCTTGTTTCGTTCCAAAATTAAACATAA
>NW_027176395.1:6651395-6753895 GCF_023349555.1 Cebidichthys violaceus | reverse complement strand
GATGAGGTCAGGGCCTCGACGTTCCCCTCAGAGACCGGTGCCCGGCACAAAGTCCTTGTAGAATATCCCGCCAAATTGCGTCACAGGCTGAGGATAATAATACCTGTTTTGAGAATCCCAGGGCACTGTGAAGGACAAGCAGGGGTCAGGTTAGCACACAGACAGACTGTACATTGTGTTTCATTGGCAAGAAAGTCGTGGCATTCGTTCAAGAGAAACTATATTGGACTCGCAGAGGACTTGAATTTGGTTTGCTGATTTCCTCCTGAATAGATTTCAGATCTCTTTGTTTTTCATTAACTGATTCTTGCTCAAGGAACTGAAGTCCATTAGAATGTGAGCTAATCTAAGTGTGAAATAGAAAAAAAAAATAAACGTCACAAGATATATCAAGTGTGAAGTCTGTTCCCTGGCAAGCATTCGACATCTGTAGACTTCAGTTTATCACATTTAAGTGTGGCCTCAAGTTTGACGACAGTAGTGTGAAGCGTTATCGGCAGTGTTGACACAGAGCAGCAGTTATTGGGAAAGCTTGTGCTAATGAACTTAAGCAGTAAAAAGTAACGAGCTGTGTGGGGCAGCCGAATAAACTGCTTATATATATAAACCTTAGAGCTAAGCAAAGTTTCAGTTTGCCATTGAGATCCACTGGCCACAAATCACACCTACCTACTAACACGTCTCCTGGGTTCATAAAGGGGATTTTAAGTAATGGAACATCTGTACAAACTCAAATTGCCTCATTTACAGTTTTTTTTTTTTTTACCAGTCGCGACAGCAACGCCAGGATTGATTTCACCTTGAGAGTCTGTGTTTGTGCAAAGTGTCCTCATACATCTGTTGATATATTTTTCCGTGCATTTTCTGACGAAAGTCCAAGCACGTCCGCTCGTTACATGCATAGTCTTTTTCAAAATAAACCTCCGTCTTCACAGGAAATAACTTAGTTATTTTTAGGCAACAAGACTACTTGGTTAGGTTTAGGAATAGATCTTGGTTTGGGTCAAAGTATTTACAGAGGTGGCGTCACTTTAGTACGGAAGTTAAGTAACAAATAAATCAACATTTAACATCTTTTTAATTTCTGCTTCATGATTCATTTTGTGGGATATCTACACATTAATTTTTGTATGCATAACTATGAAAGCTGCATTACTACAGCCTTGTGTTCTTTGTGCAAACCATGGTCCTGGAAACACCTGTTGTATCAGGAACTACCACAGAGGCAGTTTTGAGTGCTTTGCCACCTATTCATATGTCTGTGTCCATCAGTGTATCTGACCCTAGAGGGGTAGGTAGAGCGTCACAGTTTTGACGCATTGGCGTAAGAATGTGTTGCAATAGCAGGTTTCGAGTCTTCTTCAATACAGCATGATGTTCATTTTGAAAATGATGTGCCTAATTTAGAGTAAAATAGACCATAAAGCAGGGTATGATTTTGGGCGGGGCTACACGCTGATTGATAGATCCCTGCTACATAGTGGTGTAGCGGACCACTGTCGATCCGTGATCCGTCCGGATCCTCCCTCACAGTTTGGCGTGCATGTGCACAGCGGATTAATTACACAGTTTAACGTTAATCATCACAATGTGATATAAAGTTTTACTTACGATGGTTATCCGTCAAAGTTCAGTAAAATGGTAAATGGACTGTACTTGTATAGAGCTTTTCTAGTCTTTCCGACCACTCAAAGCACTTTCACACTACTTGTCATCAGTCACCCATTCACACACTGATGGCAGGCTAATGACACCTGCCTATAAGACTAACTCATTCACACACAGTTACGGGAGCAATTTTGGGGTTTAGTGTCTTGCTCAAGGACACATCTAGCAGGACTAGCGCAACCGGGAATCGAACCGCCGATCCTCTGATTGAAGGACGACCCTGCTCTCCACTTAGACACAGTCGCCCTAAAATATGTGATCAGGACATCATTCGTGCTTTTCTAGTCGCTGATTTCTAATAATGTTAATTGTAAATTCGTGTTTAAAATTGACGGGAGCAGAACGAAGGATCTGTTCACTTACATTATGATGCGTTCAGGCTCTGTTCAGTTACATTATGATGCGTTCAGGCTCTGTTCAGTGAGTTAAATTATAATTATTATAATCATGATGTGTTATCATAATGTGTTCACATGTGATCTTGTAAAATGTGGTTTTGGTGAAAAACTTGAATAAATCCAGTTGTTTGAAGGATAAGTTTTCATATGAATATAAAATAGATATTAGAGATGAATTTTGACCTGTTTAACTTCCTAACACTAACTCTAAGCAGATTATAATACATCATCAATGACAAGATTTGTTTTAATTCATAAAATTACAACTTGTTACTCCTAATCATTTAAATTGTGTGTTTTAAAAGTAAAAAGATAATGGTGGCAACAAATAAATGTCTGGAGCCTTGTGCACCAGCTGCTGTAATCAAACAACAAAGGGATCTGTATCTACCAATATCATCAATAGCCCTTATTTCAAACTAGAACTAGTAAAATGCTTCATTTAGTTTATTAGTATTGATTTATAAGCCATTTTTAATCATTCCTACTTTAACTGCAATCTATATTAAAAAAACTTCATAATTTGTAAATAATCAATGAATGTCTATCATATTAACTGATCAATAATGTATTCTACAAGGCAATGTCGAATCTGGCTGCTTTCTGTCTATCCAGAAACAGGCTCCTTGCCCGGAGGAGGACAATATTCCGTCCATCACATTAAACACAGACTCATTGATTTGACAAATAAAGATGTTCCTTCAGCGCACCGCCACGCACACTCCATCCTCCATAAGATGATTTTAATAATAGGCAGTGGAGTATTGATGTGATCTCAATATGTCACTCAACGTATTGAGTGAGTGAAGTCTAGCTCTCTGTGGACTGATTGTATTACATTGTACTAAGCTGGGGCTATTTAATCAGAGGGTTGTTTGAACTTTTTCATGTTAATTTTTTTAATTCAACTTTCTGCATTAGTGAACACACAGATTGGCAATTAAGACATTTGGGCATCCATTACTTTTGAATGACAGGCCACCGTTTAACAGGCATTCATTCTGTTGATTCCAAGTTAAATTAAATAGACATTCATTCAGCTAATTCAGGGAGCATCAACGATTTGATTTGCTACTGTTTGACTGTTGTTTTGGAGGGTTTTAGGGTGAGCTCGGGTTGTGAAGCATGGGGAATGATGGGTGCCCTGACATTTGATTTGGTGCGGCCATTATTTACACGGCTGCCCTTCATTCAGTTTCTCTTTTTTAAATGGGCTCCTGTACAGTACAAGCACTCCTTGGATATCCTGGTCACCTCAAAGTTATGTTCCCATCCAATGAAACTGCATTGCCAATTACGTTACGAAACATCTTTTGTCCATGATTACCTTTGATTTCGGCGTATCACATACATGTTCCTAATCAAACCTGTTGCCCCATAAGTCCGCATAGGCAGGAGGTCAATGTAGATGGATGGGTCAAACAAACGCAGGACTTTCACCTAGGAGACCGCCGTATTCTTCCTGTGTGAAAACAAAAGTCGTGTAGACTTATTTTCATTTACAACCTATTATATTAACCTATTATTATAACATAAATAACATAAAACAAACATGCTTATTTTAAGCCAAATCATGATGCTTTTCCAAACCTAAATCAGTATTTTTGTGGGGTTTTTTTGTGTTTTTTTTGTTTTGTTTCAATTCACAGCATTTATTATGTGTTAAAAAACTGTTTAAAACTGCAACTGTAATCACTGAGAAAATCTGTTTGGGACAGACATTTCGCACGAGACAGGGTTGCCTTGGATTATAATGCATGAGCGTATTGGCATTCTAATCACTGCACCAAATGTTGATGTTGACCAATTGTTTTTTGACATAACATGCTAAAATACTTAACTGATTTCTTGCTACGATATCGGTGCATGGCAACTACGGTAAAGTCAAGTTTAGTGTAGGGTCAATGAAGCAAAGCTTTTGGTTTTATGATTACTAGTACTTGCGCACTGGATCCCAAAAGCATGAGCATGAGCACAAAGACAGATTTACAAGGACGGTTCGATTTAGAGTTCAGGCAGGGCCAAAACCGGGAGATCAGTCAAACAAATCCAACAAAAGGGCCGGCAGAGAATCCAAGGTCGAAAACAAACAAGCAGGCAGGGTCAGAACAGGCCGATCAGATATAGAAACGAGGATGACGCTGGAGAGCTTGGCAGTAGCACACAAGACAATCCGGCAGGGATCAAGTGCAAGCGGACGGACCTAAATAGTGAGGGACCAATGAGGGAATGGGCTGCTGGCGAGATGGGCGTGGAAGACCAGGTGAGGGGAATGAGTGATGACAGGGACCTGAAACGACCAGGAGAGTGAGAGAAACAGGCGGCAGGATGAAAACAGTCTAAGATGTAATGGAATTTGTGACACTCTTACTGCAACATACATCCAACGCAGTATCGTCAGTCAATACTCCCTGATATGCCAAGCTTGGTGTCTCCTTTTGGGGAGTGACAGGGTCAAAAGCCTTAACATTAACCATGGTATCATGGCTTCAAGAGACACTGGGCTGGTGTTGGTCAACGCCACTTCTCTCAACTGACTAGCTCTGTCTGGCACATCAACCAGCTGGTTGGACATAGAGTGGAATCCTGCTCGGATGCACTGCTGAACACAGAGCATAGCTGTTTTTCCGAGAGGCAAAACGGCAGAGTCAAAAAGAAAAGAAAACTGCTGGGGCACATGACCCACTGCAATGGAAGTGATGTGCCAACGTTTAAAAAAAAAAAAAAGTTGAACAACGCAGAGATGCATTGTTTCCTCTGCAGATATCTTTTGAGCGTAGGCGTGCTTGGAAGCCTCTCCTAACAAAAAATAAGAAGGGGGAAATATGTGATGTGCTTTAAACATTACACAAACAAATTGAGTTCAAAGAACTAAAGCAAACTTGACAGTCAAACAAAATCTGCTACATCTCACAGTCGTGCAGATTATATAAACTGGCTGATGAAACTGTAGCGGCGAAGCTTTTTGTGCTGAAAAAAATGTTTTTTTTGGCCTCTTCTGACTGAGCTTTGATCAGAAAATGTCTGAATGGTGAGATACCCTGAATAGCACAGCCTCCTACAGCAGCTGTTTTTTATGAACTTGTCCCAAAACTGTCACCCTGGTTGATGAACGCCCCCCCCCCCATGGATGAAGAACGCGAGATTGGCAGACCCTTCCCTCAACAATCCTTCAGTGGCCAGAGTGCTCCTCGTTTGTGAATCATGTTCACCTGCCTGTGTGCGGATGGAGCTAAGTCTGGCCCGTGATCGGCCGCGTTGTTTCTCACCCTTGCGTCATTACGGCTGAGACAATGAAGGTGGTTTTAATGGCGCCTGGGGCGTCTCCACGTGCTGCCACCCAGAATACTTTTATTTGTGTCGCGGTGGGCTGTGATATAATGAAGTGCTTTAGTGGATTTTTTTTCCCTTTTCATAGATGCAGCTACACAGGACGGATGGATGGGGGGGGTGGGATGAAATGCAGTACAGCTGATGTCTCGGGTGAACTGAAGACCAGTGGTGTCACTGACGTTGTTCACGTGAGCTAACTAACCAACCCGATAGCTGGGAGCAAGAACCTGTCATGAATAAACCAGTGGCTTCAAAAGCTTCTGATGGCTTGTGATGTTATAACATGGTGTTGTGCGTGCTTGTGAGATGCCCTGTCATGTACTTCAAAGTAGCATTGACTGTAATTACACACAGGGTTGAAAATATAAATCAGATCAGAGGACATATCCTCTTCATGATATACCAAGAAGACCAGAGTCTTCATCAGAAAAGTGGCACAGTAAAGATAACCTGTCCTTTCCAAATTCATGACGCTGACATAGTGGACTATTCGGGGCTAGGTGTCAGTGTTGCCAGATCAGTTTCTAACCGTATCACATCATAAAATCGGCCCAATTCAACAATAAAAAAAAAAACAGCCGAAATCATAAATTTGCCCGAAACCTTAAATTCCCCTCTATGCAAGATATCCAACAGTGCTCATCAGCACATTCAGTTGATTGATATTCATTTTCATGCTACTGAAAACAAAACAAATAAACAGCAGAGTGGTTAGATGAACAAGAGGAAACTCAAACAATTACGCCGGCATAATTACACATAAAACTTATGAGCAACACTCGTTTTGTCAGACTGCTAAAATGTTTGGCACGGACGCATTTTACAATGCATTTTACAATTACAAGGTTAATGTGCTTGTGTAAAAGCTTTTTGTTTTCATGGAGAAGTGCTATTGAATTACTTTTCAATTCATGAATGCCCTTTGCACATATTTTATTTATGATTTTTGTTTTTGCAGTTTCAATACAATTTCTTACTTTAAAGAAACACACAGAGCCACAAGCAAAGATGTGTGAAGTGGTACGAAAACTAAACCAGTTAGTGATATTAGTTATCATAAAGCTGGACGTGCAGTAAAGGTAACGGTATCTCTGACAAGCAAGATGAACATCACTCACAAAACACACACACACACACACACACAACTCGTAAATGCATTTCAGCTGGCGATCACTCGAGCCGTCATCCTATCAAAGACTTCAACAAAATGTGAAATTAGGTCTCGAAAATCAGACATTTGGAAGCAAAACTTTTTTTTCTCGGCATACAGTCGTGAAAAAGACAGCAGCCGCCTGGATGCCTGCCTTGATTAAAAAGTATTGATTGAGAACAAGAGGGGCGGCCAGGCTATTTTCTGTAAGTCATGGAGAAAAACAACCCAGCCATGCTCCACAAACTCTCGGCTTTCTCTGGTTTTATGACCTGTAGTTTCTGTCCCATCCTCCATTTAGCCAGTTGAAGGCCTTGTGTGCCACACTCTGCTGACAGCCTTTTAAATAGAACCATCTATGATTTTCACGGTGAAGGCGCTTGAATTAGTTTGTTTAACCTAGCAATTGTATCTAGTGCACTTTGATTGATGAACGAACGTGCCAATTTTCTTTTTTCTCCTACTCCACAGTAAGTGGATTCAGTTATTACTAAGTTAAATGAAGATGCAATGTCCGCATCTCTTAATAACAGACTCAGATGTGGTGGACACGCAGATGCACAACAAATTGCTAATACACTTCTATATCTGTGGCTTATGCCATACTACCATTTCTGTAGTGAGGTTGCGGGGGCAAGGCATGTATGTATCTATGCGCTCTGATGCCAATCGGCCAATAGAAGAAAAGTTGACCCCATGACACACTTTAAATGACAGCCCCCTCTTTTGCGTAATAAAGAGAAAAATGCATCATGAAATGTGAAAAGAAACAGAAATAAATGAGGAAATAAATGCAAATATCAAATAATCAATATATAATATAAAAATGTTTTAAATGAATGGATTCATTAATTTAAAACAATATAAATAAATCCAAAAATTCAGATTTTACAGTGTAAACATTTTCAGAATTAAATGTTTAAATGAAGGCTTTTCAACAATTGCCATTTTTTTTTTTAAGCTTTTTTTGGAGTTAATAATAATAATGTTCCATGTTTAGGTAAAAAAATTAAAATGTATCATTTATTAAATGTAGAAATTCAAGATGTAATGAAGAATTGCTGATACTGGCTGATACACAGGCCAACACTTACAGCTCACTGCTCACATTTGAAATTCATCTTTACCTGAATTAAGCTCTTTGTGGAGGCAAGCGAGGAGAAGTGCAATCAATCTAAAGTGTGGGCGAAGGCTGACATGTCATGCTGTCTCGGTAACATTTTCAGCCAAATAGTCTCATTACAGTAGTTAGCACAAAACTCCCATGAAGCTAACACTCATTTGGTTTAATTGCACCGTATATAAAGACTGTGTTATCAGCAAATGAATTACAAACTGGTACGGTATTATCTGAAATCAATTTAATGACGCACAATAATTATCAACAGCTACATACCAGAACACAACAGGTGACCGTTTAGAAAACAGACTCTTAATTACATCTCAAGCACTGTCGTAGATCTCAGGTGAAGTGAGACACAGTGACACGTTAGAGACTAAACACTGACATTTTATAACGTATAACCACCCAATTCGGAGGGAGTTGCATTGAATTTCAAATTCAATAGAAAATAGCTGTTGGTAACCAGCCCGCCCTCACCAATTGGCGTATGAATAGCAATAAGAACACCTCTCTTGCTTTTTGTCATCCGTTTTTGTCATCCGTACGCCATGAAGTCTGCACTGATTGCAAAGTGAATGCATCCGTAGTATAAAATAATAATAATAGAGAGACCACTTATGGTGTGTAGGAGGGGGGTTCAAAGAAACACAGAACTTGCAACCAAGAGGCCGATGTTCAATTGTTGTTTCTTTTTTTTTCAAGTTACGCAAGTGATGTTTGTGACATGTTTTCCTGTTACGTTGATTTAATACATATTTAACTTGGTTTACGCTATTTTAAGCCCAGCCATAATGTTTTACCTCAACCATACTAAGTCAAACAAAGTCCATCACGGCAGTTTTCTTCCCTAACCTAACAACGTCCGTAACCATGTTCTGTTGCCTAAACATGGACCATCACTGTAGTTTTGTTATCTAAAAAGAAGATGTCGCCATAGTTTTAGTTGCCTAAAGCAAATATTTCATGGTAACAAACAATTTAATTTTAAATTATTAAATTGTGTAATAATGACCCATGGAAACAATGGTAATGGTGTACTAGATGCTTTCCCATGCAATCGAGTTGTGGTGCAATGCTAACTTTGTATCATAAATAGTAAATAGAGAAAATAAAAAAATAAAATGAATGACTCATGAATGTGAAAAAATATGTATGTATATATTGCAAATACATTCTCTCAGAACCCCCCCCCCCCCACACACACTTGCTGGTCTTTTTTTAGAATGCGACTGAGCGACTGCTAACAAAGCTCTTTTCAATGTTTTATTGATCAAAGGAGACATTGATGGACGAATCTGCTTCCCTCCATCTAATTAACTGATGACATATATTGTGCTGCCAGACAACAACAGTTCCACATCATGCAAATGTGGAGCAACCTTTCATTCGCCCTCATCAGAGCCCCATATAGAGCCTGCCCGTTCTCTCCGGTGCATCTTGTGTTTCTCTGTCAGCAGCTGGTCTGCAGCGTTCCCGCAAACAGAATGTTATCAACAAACAAATCAGTGTTTCATCAAAAGGGAAACGAGAGCCCATTCAGCCATACTTCACTGACTGACAGCATTGTGAATATTTAATGGAATATTTGATGTGTGTTTTCGAAGAAGTCTACCAGATGGGATACATGGACAGAGCAGCAGCGCCCCGTGTAGCGCGCCGTTTGCAGGCCACTCTGTTTTTTGGACACCGATCTGGGGACGTTCAATCTGCAATTCAGCGAACATTTGTCAAACTGGTAAATGACTGACAGCAGTGCGTGTCCAACTCTGTCCATTGTTTAATTAATGCATTCAATCTAGTCTTGATTTGTCAGTTATATAACATATAATCAATAGATCTGACCTTATCTTCTTGAACTGTTGTTCTCAAACCGGGGGGGTCGAGACGACCACGGGGGGGGGGGGGGGGGGGGGGTGAGATGACAACCGGGGTAGAAAATCGAATTATTCAATAATAAACAAATACATAAATCAGACTTTGTCCAGTCCCAGGTTGTGCTGGACAGCCCAGTGCTGAGCATCTGATTTTCAAATAGATTTTTGGACATTTAACAACACTTACTGCTGTTCTGAAGGCGTTTCCAGAATTTCCAAAGGCTCCTCCAACCATCTGGATGAAACTATATTTCCATCTGCTGCACAGTCATGAACCCGTTTCCTCAACTTGTGGTTGGACGGGTGGACGGTTGGTTGTACAGAGCATAGGACTTGGACACCGGAAAAGGGCGATCTGGTCTTGGGTCGCATGTGTTGTTAAACAGAGCTGATGAGTTCATCATGGAGTTGACCTTAAAGCCCCTGCCTAACTTTCTCAAGCTAAGAACTTTAGCTAAGAAGTCTTTGACAGATATGAAAACCTCAGTTAAAGGGACGGTGTGTAGGATTTAGTGGCATCTAACGGTGAGGTTGCACATTGCAACCAACCGAGCCCCCCTCCGCTCATTGTAAGCTCAACACAATCATTCCTATTTTAAGGTTATTTTACACTACTTGAAGCATAATTATGAATACAACATTCTACTTCTTTCCAAATCCCCTGTACAATAAGCCTTTGTCCCATCTCTATAAGTCTCCAGGTATATGGAAAGCTTTAGGTAGTATTGTAAGTGCATTGAGAGTTTAATGCTCTACCGAGATATATCCACGACAGGAGAAGTTGGCAGCCAAGAATAAATGCTGATGTTTGTTTTGGAAAAAAAAAGAAAGAAAGAAAAAGTTATTCGCTTGTCACTCACAGAGCTCAGCAAAGACAACACAATTACCAGGTAGTACAATCAGAGGTGCAGCCATTATATCTAACAGCCTGAAACCTCTCATTGTTTTCTCCTCAATCATGTACCTGCCGTACTGTACTGTGGGCAGTCTGATTGACTCGGCAGTCTGCGAATGTGTTTCAGTGCGGAGTGTTGAGAGAGAAAGCACAAAGGATTCCCTGATGTCATGTTCACATGCTGGTTTACGACTGCTGCACAATCTACGTCTCGTCTGACATGAGAAAATATAGTATCAGTCAAAAGCACCGCTTGAGGGCTTTAACGTTAATAATATATATATATATCTTTGATATATATTTAACTCCTACACTAATGCAACGTTGTGACATATACAGGTTTCCCATTTACATAAAGTGGGCACACTGACCCTGTGAGTGGTTACAAATCACTTAACTACAAAAAGTCAGCAAACCTGCTGGTTCTTCTGGAAATTATGGAAGCAAAGGAAAAGGCTATAAAGATTTGCATCCCACGAGCAACTGGAAATGTGAATGTGAAATGTAATGGAAATGTAGATACTACTGACATTGTAGTATTGAGATGTTTTATTTTGACTCGACACAGGGGTATCACAGTGTTTGACAAATGTATTTGTCCATTATTTCCCAAAAGTATATTCAAGTACCTGAACTTCTATCTGAATTAATAAACCCTGAAGACAAGTTATTTAAAATTGCACTATTTGAAATTTGCTTAACATTCTGAGGAGGGGGATTCAAACCACATACATTCAGACAGACCCTTTTCAAAGCAAAGCATTCCAATGCCATATAATCAGTAGTATTACATTTCATCATCAAAAGCATCGCGTTGTTTATAGTTCAAATCAACCTTTTTTTTCTTCCATACAATATGACCCAAAACTTTCTCATAATTCACTTAAATGAGCTAAATATGATATCGGGAGCATTTCTGTTGTCTCTTAATTGCTCTCAACTCAGGTAGACATCACTCAACTATACATATCTTTACATATCAAATATTTTGTATGCATATCTAATATAGCATCTTTAACACCCCTTACCCCTTTTGGTTTGCGAGTCTGTGGCCTTTTTGCATCACTTTCGGGCATGGTTACTACTTTAACAAACCACGCCCAACAGTGATGTCAAGGTGCACTGAACCCACCCTGAGTACACATTGACATCACTGCAGAGAGGCAGCAACGTTTATCCCTGGAAGTTGAGTATGGAAGATGGGGTAATACAGTGAACCTCTGTAGCACTTTGTTGAATGAGGCAGTTTCAGTGTTTTTTTTATGTCAGCATCGAAATGTGACAACTTCCCCGATATCCTCTGTGATTAACCCTGACAGGAAGCAGAGTCTGGTGGCTCGCTGTCACACTGAAGCCTTTCTAGCAACCAAGATCAGGCCACAGGCGTCGGCAACTTCACTCACAAGTTAGCACCACTGCCACAAAAACACTTAGAGTGAAACCAACTCACACTAAATCCATAAATGTGACAGGACTTAACCTTAATTATACTTTTTTTTTCCATTTTGAATTATTAATGGAGGATGAATGACTTTAGAGTTACTAAGCTTTTAAAAAAAATGTCTCGACTTCAATTACAGTCTGTCCTGATGACGAAAGCATCGTCTCTGTGTGTGGGGGCTGTTCAAAACAGTCCAAATGATTTGAACATACCCTGTTTTTAGCCAAAAGTCAAGTGCTTTTTAGGTTCCAGCATCAGGCGTATAGTTCATCAAATACTGGGGTTGACATTTGAATATTACATACCAGTGTCTGTTGGAGGAAAAGAGAACTGAATTGAGTGCGTGCCTTGAGTGGAGCTGATAAGAAAGAGGGGTTACCATGTTTTCATACTGCGTAGGCTAACCTTTTAAAATGCCATCCTTTGTCATCAAGGACCGACCCTCTCCCCTAGGAGAGCAGTGTCACCGCGGCAACGCCACCCACATTGAATTGTCCTTCGCTGAGTGGCGCAAAATGAACTGACGTCGTACTAAGCTTTTTTTGCGAAGTCTGTTTTTGGGATGTAATCCAGCTAGCTGACAGCTCCATTTACATCCTGCATGCATAAGCGAGTACATTACAACCTGACAAACAGACAAACATGAAGCTTCAGGCCGAGGCCTCTTTGTGTAAGCCTCATCCCCAAAACAGATTTTACATCAACAAAGATTTTTTTTCAGAATTTAAAATGCGTTATTACCCCTGCATACATAATGCCCCCCCCCCTGTGTACTTCTTGTCATGAGATAAAATATTCCATCTGGTGTTCGGCACCGGAGGGCTCAACTTACAGTCAATTACTGTATGCGGCTTCATCGTATATCTTGCATGCAAATGAGACTATAAATACCCCCGACTCATCTCTCAGATGCATCACCCTGTCAGGGTGTTAAACAGTGTGCTGTGACACACCGCAGGTCTCACTGTGACGCAGCTCTTCGCCACATCTCAGTCGTGTGCTGCTGGGACATGAAAACTTAATTTTCTTTCATGGAGTGTCAGGACGTCTGCCCCTGCAGAGGCTGTGGCTACACACGTTGTTTTAATTGCAAATGTGAGTTTTTTTCCCTAGATGATTAATAAGCTTTGACCACGAACCTGCAGGAAATGCACATTATAATAAAAGGGTGTTTTTTTCTCTGTTTTAATCCATAGGCTTTAATAAAAAACGAAAACTACTATTTGTCACATTTAAATGTGATAAAAAGGTGGCAAAGCCACGACAATTTGTATGAATTTCACTAAAGTTCAAATCTGACACGGTAATCTGTTAAACTAGTGACCCAGGCTGTTTTCCAAATCGCGTACTAACATAGTATTTATAAGTAATCTATGGCGTAAAACTGAGTATGTGATGTGTTCCAACTGCATATTATGTGGACTTTGTGTACGTGAGAAACACCCGGGGGTTATGAGATGTGAGGTTACAGGACAAATTCAATTGACGTTGAGGTACAGTTAAAGGGAAAAGCACTCACGCACATATGGTACCAGAAAACATACTTAACGCAAAATATATTTAAGAATATTAATTTGTCTTGAATTATTACTGGAAAATATTAAATTGAGTGGAAGAGGTATTGGTCGAGTATAGGTCAGTGTAAATAGTTGGTTGGCAAGGGCATACTTAACTGTTAATCAGTATGTGTTGCATACTGCCCACTAAATGTAGTAGTTTGAAGAGGTTTGGCTGTTTTACTCTTCATTAAGTTTGGATTATGTGGAATAACAAACTTGCTATTTGCTAATGCTACCTTTGGGTGGATTTAGGTGAAATCTACTGAGACAATTAGACAAAACGTAGTAAAATAATCACTTAAATGTGTATTTTGGATTTTTTGCTTTCCACTAGTCTGAAAGAAGACCCAGGGAAAAATGTCTGTGGTTTTTGCCTGTCTCCACTTAAGGATGTGACTTAAACACAGCATTAGCCGTCTAGTTAGCGGTCTCTCTGATGCATAGTGCAGTCAATTTGATATTATTGAACCAGAGTGCTGTGGGCTAACTGCTAACTTGGTCTTTAGCACCATTTCATTAGCTTATGCAAATCTGAAATGTCTGAAAGATTAACATGGATGTGTGGGTCCCATCCCAGCACATCCTTCCGACTCATAGACATTCATCACTTGTTATAGTTGGATAATTCTAAAATATTTTCAGAAGTATCTGACCGTCTGGCATCATCTGGCATCCCAACGCTCCGCCTTACAGCACACCCCATCCATCGGTGTGGGCGGGAGGCCTCGCGGTGAGACTGCTTGCAACTGTTAAGCACCATGATAACGATAAAGTGGCTGGTGCTTTGAGCAGGGGTGCGCACTAATTCCTCTCGCAGCAGATTTTGCTCAAACACAGATGAATTATGGAGCAGAGGCCCACCGAAGCGTTCCGCAAGCTGTGTCAACGATGCTGCAGAGCTAAAGATAGAGCCGGCAACAGGTCAGGTTCGCCTCCCCTGCACGAAGCCCACAGTGGTGGAAAAACACAGTAGGTTCAACACAGAGGAGTCAACCCATGTCGCAGAACATAAGATATATATATATATATATATATATATATATATATATATATATAACATTATATGTAGCATGAAGCAATGTAACGCTGAGCATTTATTTCTAGAAGAAGTGATGTATATTATCAAAGAATAAATAAAAATGTTGGACCATAAACACTGTGAAAATAGCAGTTTAGGTGGGTGAGATAATGGACTGAAAGGATTATTATACATGCTTCACCCTTTCCATCCATGGATGTCACAACAACCGGTTGAAAGGTCAGCCAATTTGACACAGACATTTTCAGCAGTGAAGCTTGCAAGGATTTACGGTGCTTGAAATCCATTTATCTTTTGTTTTGACTTTGTTTAGTTGAGTCAGTGAGGCTTACCGCTAAATAGCCACAACTTTTTAATCATCGCCGTGATCGCAGGTTGCTTAGTAACAGGAGGCGTGACGGGAGCGCAACATCCCAAACACCTTGGATAAAGGGATGAAAAGTGTCAGGGCTGGCCTTTTTCATTGGTTTTAAGATGCAACTTCTGAACACGCCGTTGGCGGTTGAACCGGCGGCTCATACAGCACCTTTTAAATCAACAGAGGAGGATAAGGAAATTGAGTCTCTGCATCTGAATCATTTCTTATTCCTTGTAAAGTAAGACACCTCATGTTTTTCACCACTGGCTTGAGCCAGCATGTACTCTCTCAGTGAGGATAACAATTGTGCAAAAAAAAAAAAAAATAGCCAGTACTTTGATGTCTGCACGCACCATACTGTTTGTGTGTGATGTCGTCTTTTACATAGGGCGCAATAGTGTAAGGTGACTTTAGGGAGCGCTGCTTCTTTGACGGTATCGTTCATTAGCATTCAAAGGGACAGCCCCAGTCCGACCGCCCAGCGCTCGGATCAAAACGTTGCCAACAGCAGGGCAGGGGGACGTGCGTAGCATTCCCTCTGACCTTGAGTCTTTGAGGCGCCTCATTTGCAGCACAGGTGTCATGTGCAAATCCCCCCAGATAGATAATGTCACGGGTACACTCAGTAACCTGTCATGTTATTATGACAGGTCTGTTTGCAGAGAGAGATTGGATCTGATACGAAAGGACAGTACAGCAGCTCTTTGATGATCTAGATCCTGGTGGTAATAATGGTAGGAAAGAGTGTGTGTGTGTGTGTGTGTGTGTGTGTGTGTGTGTGTGTGTGTGTGTGGTGCGCACACACACACACACACGCACACACACACACACACACACACACACACACACACACACACACAGACTTCTGAAAGACAAGGCAAAGTCAATGGAAACTCTTTGGACTTATGGATTTCCTCAGCCCTTAAAGTTGCCTCATGCAAGTGTACCACTGACTAATAAGGGCCTTATGACTCATTCTGTTCTCTTTCTTTCTGTTGAGTTAAATTTAAAGAGGCGCTCCCGAAGACTTTGCATGTCGAAGTCAATTTAGTAGTAATGCTTCGTACTTTTCATCCTGGGAAAACTGTTGTCCGATGTCTTCTGTGGTTTTGGAGCTTTGCCAAGTTTTAGCCAGACGGCAACTTCCGGTTCTGCAGAGAGAAGTCATTGCGGAAGCGTCTTAAACTTACATTATCTCTACTGACCATCAGGGGGCGACTCCTCCGGTTAAAAGTCTGATTGAAAATGACTGTAATTCTCTCTTGAGTTATTACCTCAGTAAACATTGTAAACATGACTTTATGGTCTCAATCTCTAGTTTCAAGTCGTCTTCAATACAGCATGATGTTAATTTAGTAAATTATGGTCCATTTAGAGTCAAATAGACCATAAAGCGGAGTATGCTTTAGGGCGGGGCAACCTTGTGATTGACAGGTCGCTACCCTACCAGAGCCATCTCTGCGTCACTCCTCTGCCATCCAAATATGGTCCCTTCCGTTCATTGCTCACAGAAAAGCCAAGATGGCGACGGCCAAAACGTCAAACTCAAAGCATCAAAAAGGCAGTCCACAAACTAATGGTTGACGTCACGATGACTACGTCCACTACTTACGTACCGCTACATACTTTACATTATGTAAAGTGTAGGATCCAGTGTTTTTGGAGCTTGACCATACCAGGGGTATGGTCAAGGTATCTCGGCCTTTGGTGCATCTATTTTGACCAAATTCAGCCATGCTCGACACTTTTTGTCCAGGCTGAAATATATCAACAACTAAAAGATGAAAGATGCTGTGAAACTTTGTACAAATATTCTTCGTCCCTCTGGATGAATACTACTTGGATGGATTGCCATGAAATTTGGTACACGCGTTCTTGTCCCCCTCAGGATGAACTCTTATTACTTTGGTGATCCATGAACTATTCGTCTTGAGCAATCATCATATAAAAATGTGATAGAGTGTCCAATACATTGGTTCACGGCCAAGTATATACAGCAAAGATGTTTCCATCAGCCTCAGCTTTTGTGTTTAGTGCTAATTAGCAAATTTTTGCACGTAAACACACTAAACTAAAATAATGAACATGGTTTAAGATATATTATATTACAAAGATATATTACCCTGGATGACAAATTGACCTCGCTCTCCACATGTAAAGTAATTTGATTTTTATTGATTTGGTTTTCTTTTCTTTTGAAAAGAAATATGTTATGGCAATGAAATACAAATTGAATATTGATAGAATGAAGTCTGTTATGATGAAAGTCGACATTTTGTCACGTCAATCATGGGTCACTTTCGTCGTTAGTCAGTCAAGGTAACATCAAGGACGTTTCCAAAAAAAGTTTCCTTCTTCCTAAACCTAACAAAGTGGTTTTGTTGCCCGAAAACTAAGTTCTTGTGAAGAGGGGTTCTCCTTATCAACCACAATTCCCTTCCTATTTTAAATGCATGTTGCACTCATTGACTGATGAGGTAAATAAAATCTAATTCTAGAGGACCACAGCAGTCTGCTCTTTCCTTGCAGAGGCCCAGTTGTGACTTTGGTTTGGGATCAGATGACTAACAAGACTTCAATGTATCATCTGAAGCATCAATGTGTGTGTGTGTGTGTGTGTGTGTTTATTTGCTATGTTGCTCACGCTCTGTGTCTTATGTCATATGGCCACCTAATTCATGCGCTGTGGTCGTTTGTGTGCATACACATCTGTGTTTGATTCACAATATGCATTTAATTGGCACGCAGAAGTGTTATTCACAGTGTCTCAGCGACTCCTGATTTTCCCATACTGATTCTATTTACTTGTGAACAAATCCTTAATACAATTTAGGCCCTGACAGTGAGGATGTTGGCTGTGTGAGCCTGCTCATAATTAACCCACTGTAAAAACACACTTAAATGATTTATTGGCGTCCTCACTCCGCCTCGATTGACCCCTTTAAGAGCACATAAATGACAGGGTGCATTCTTGATTGATTGCTCTTCTGCAGCTTCCTTTTAAACGAAGCGTTCAAAGACCATGCAGCTTAATTAATTACCTATTAGGCACCCGGTATCTTGCGTCTTATTTGAGGTATTTGACATTCATGAGCATGTTGACGCGCCTTGTTTTACATCAAGACACTGACAGCCACGGCAGAGGCATTGTAGCATTTTGAGTAGGAAATAAAAAACTACGTATCATCAACGCCAAGGAACACGATCCTCGGTTTACATGTTCATGGTCTCTCTCTTCACTAGGTGTAACATTAAAAAAACAACCCGAGCTCAACAGCAAGATGCTGAAAATTGGAAGAAAAAAAAAGGAACGGCGAGGTCTTCACGCAGTTAGTAAAATCCTTTCCCCGCTGTTTCACTCTGTTACGTCAACCGTAATCTGGAGTGGCAGCTGCTTGATGACCTCCGCGACACGCAGCAACAGCGCCGTCTCAATTGCACGGGCGTGAAATTGTAGCTGTCTGAATTCTGGTTGAACTTTTTTACAGCTTCATGCCCGTTTGCACTCAAACAATTCAAAGCCCACCAGAAGGCAGTGGTGGGCACGCCGGAGCTGCTGCCGGTGGAGGCGCCGCGTGCAGGCATCCGGAATCTCGTTAAGCACATTGTGTTACTGAAATCAAGAGCAGAGGTGTTCTTGGCAAAGGACAGCCGACAAAGCCGTGGGGGGGGGGGTCTCCGCGGCTTAGTTACACCCAGCATTGAAGAGAGAGCTTGTCAATGGGATTTTGGGAGGATATTCTGCAGGCAGAAATCACATCACATGACATAACAACTGCAATGGCTTGTCAGGTGGAAGAAATTATTGTCTTAAGTTTATTTTAATTTAACAGAAAACAACCCCAGGAAATGTCAGATTTTGCGACAATTTGGGCCGTCTTACCAACACATCATTATGAGCTCGTCAAATGCCGACGGTTGGTCAGTGGCCCTTCAAACTAGGATGCTCCAGGCGCCCCTCTAGTGTCAGTTTTGTACTCGTCAGGGACGGCATGTCGATTTCCACTCGTTACATGTGTGTAGTCTTGTTTCAAAATAAACATACTTAGATTTACTTAGTGTTCAGGTTTTACTTGCTGAGGAAAAGGATCAGGGTTTGGGTTGAAATAAGCATGTTTTGTTCCATAAAGTAAGTCTGTTTATTATGTAAATGGCTATAGCCTAAGTTCAGTCAGGAAGACTATACATTTGCATGGTTAGGCCCGTAGTGTATTTCTCATTTTTCTAAGTGATTCAAAACAGTCTGGTTTTGTGCTCATTGAAGGTGGAGGAAAAAAAACTAGGCCGCTGGTTCGAAAGTGGAGTTATTATTCAGGACATCATCTTCTTGTGATAAAGTGAGAATGCTTTCCAAACAGGAAAGTTGGCTTGAAAAATAACAAAACTAGTGGACTTGTTATTTTTTATTATCAACAATGGCAAACGTTAATTTAAGTGGAACCGAGCAACTGCTACTGCCGGTTGAGTGTGTATAAAAAGTGTATCAAGACCGAGACTTTGAGGGGTTGAAACCATGTCACCTGTCTCCAGTGGTCACTTTCTTAGAGCGTTTGTATCGGGTGCGTTTTAGGGCACCACACTGCAATCCTTTTGCATAAAAAGGTCACCAGTGTTTTTCACTTTTATCGTTTGTGTTGCTTCCTGCATTGTAAGAAAATATATCTTTCTTTCCCCAAATAATGTCCTATTTACTCTATATAAACTATACACTTTTAAGCTAACCAGTTTCATTGGAACTATTGAAGAAACGGTCCCAATGGAAACCGTGTGCCCTGTGGACTTGTCAGAGTGACGTGGACGCAATTTCTGAGAAAAAGGGGTTTTTTGTCATTTATTTTTAACAGACTGCACGTCTCTGCAGTTACGAGCTCGTTTTTAATGGAGAAAGCGCAAACAACGGTCATTATCAGGGATCGAGCAATCCGTTTTCTCGTTATGCTGCGACACAGTGCTTATTATCCAGTTTCACACTGACACTATTTAACTTGGTTGCTCTTGTCCATTGCCGCAAGACGGCAGCGTCTTCTCTGTCAGCCAGTTTTGTGTCATTAAGAGTTCTCCCACCGACCGTCTGATTTGGCAAAGACAGACGTCTGGCACATGCAGACTTAAGAAAGGAGCCTTATTTTAGCACAAAGATGCATTGTTCTGTAAAGACAGAATTAATTGCATTGAGACATCAAAATAGATTTTGTTTATCCACCTAGGCCTGGAGCCAGAACGCAGCGTTTATTACCAAAATAAACATTATGAAACCTTGCTGTGTCTACCTTTCTCTCTCTGGGTTGATTTTTTGTTTCTATCTTCACCCAGGATGAGAAGCAGCAGTGGGTTTTGGGGATGCTCTGACATGGTGGCAGAATTATAATGGGGAGATGTATCAATGCTGTATTATTAGACACCGGCTATGTCCTAAAACACTAACATACAAACAGTTGTTGTCAGAGGACTCCTTTATAACGTTGTCTGAAAAAACATAATGAATTGAATCTGTGTCTGTCCGACTCCGATGTCCTTTATATTTGAGTCCAAACTGATTTATCCATCCTTTAATTCTACACACTGAAATCAAAGACTCAGAGGGGTATCATTACCAAACCAAAAGCAAAAAAAACAACTTTTTTTCTGCTCCCTCCTGCACTTAAAAGTTTGAATGTTTGATGTTTTAATTACTCTTTGGTCTTAGCCAGCCGTGTGCTCCTGATAGCAGATACATGACAGGCCAACTCAAACGGGCAGTTTTTTCACTTTAAATGTCATGTTTTTCTCTATTTAATGCCTTCAAAATTGCAAAGACCCACAGTTAGGTTTGCACAAAATCATTTATAATAGAAATGCTACTGAATGTTCCCATGGGGATTAATAAAGTAATTCTTCTTCTTCTTTCCTACGATTTAAACAGTTTTTTATACAACTCGCCATCACTTCCTTTCACTAACTTGTCCCACTGTGCCTCCTTCTTGTTTCAGGTGACCTGAGAGATCCAACTGAGATAAATGTGACAAACTCCCAAGAAGAGGCGTTGTACAATTCGGACCCCACCTTCCTGAAATTAATCGCTATGTGTTTGGATACCTGACCTGACCGAAATACTGATCCCGTCACTGTGAGTACCAGAAGACACCACACCACACATTACTGGTGGAGCGTACAGTTTTTTAAGTTCACACGCACTTAACCGGGTTACAGTCAGCTTTCAGATTGATCCGATTGACCTGAAACACGTTTATAAGAAACCCTGGTTTTTGGAGTAATTAGAGTAGTGGAAACTGAAACTTTACCAGACTAATTTTTCCTGGCAAAAAAACATATGTTGGCTACGGGATGTTGAGCAGGACCGGGATGGAGGACGGTCGCATCTGTTCGTCTGAAACGACAACTGACATAGCAGCTGACGGAGCGTAAACGTTTTAAAGTTAACGCAGCGATATGATTGGCTTAGGGAGACTTGGGGCAACATCTGGTTGGTTAAACTAGAGTGAACGCCCTTAGTCACCGCACATGGGAGACATTTGCCTTCAGGGCTTTCTACCAGAAAGGGTTTGTTTTAACCTAAATCATGATATTTTTACTAAACCTAACCAAGCATGTTAGTTGCCTAAAACTAAAGAGATTTCCGGCAGAAAGCCCTGAAGGCAAACTTCTTCACATTGTGCAGTGTCATAGCTGATAGAGTAGAAGCTGGAGAGATTGAGAATGAGTGGAAACCTGAGGAGAGTCTCCTCGGACTGAACCTTACCTAAGCTTCGTAAGTCTAAATAAACTTAGTTTTATTTAGACTTACGAAGTTTACCAAAATGAACTTTGGACTATTTGTAAAGTAAAAACACATTTTTGCTGCAAAGAAAAGGCCTCTCACTGTGCACAGCTGTCAGCCCTTCAACATGCACACTCAAGAAAAACAAATCAGCTCCCTGTATGATAAAATGACACATTAAATAAGTGAGCAAGGTTCCAAAGTAAGGTTGGGTTGGATAATGTGAACATATATTTGAAAGTAACTTGGTTGCTTGTGTGCTACCAACTAGAACATTAGCTCTCAGGATGGAGGCTGATACTTAAGCTTTCGACATGAAGGTACCTCATGAGCTTGGATTAGAACTCTGGCAGTCAATGGAAATGAACACAATTTACATAAGATTTACGGATATAAGCAGGACCACTGACAGCTATGAAAAGGTCACCTGGAGAGCTGTGGAATATATCGTTGAAACACACCATGCAGTTGATCTTTTTTTTTTCATTACCAAAATTAAAATGTCATGGTTTTGGATAGTGATGGACGTTGCTAATGACTGAGAGCTACAATATAGATATACATAGAGATCTGCAGGGATGTATCGGTAGGTACCAACGCCAGACAAATTGTTCATTTATAACACGGGGCGACAGACCCGGTTAGTTTCCTTCACCCACGACTAGCGAACTGCCCAATGAATGACTTTAATACAGATATGTCTGTTACTTCAGCATTACGGACAGCACCATGGATGTATCAACACACAGCCCAGTTATACTACTTTTACTGATGCAGAGCCGTGATCGGGGGCATAGATTCTAAATCAGATAAAGGATCCATGAGTCGGACAGACTAGACTACATATTCAACCAAACAACCCCTCCGCCCCTGCACTCTCTCTGCTCCTCTTGGATTGAGAGTGGAGATGGCAGGTTAATGAGGGGCATGCATTTCGGTCATTTCTGTTAACAAGGGGGACGGCATCCCTCTCATTAAGCCTCAATTCGCCAAACTGGGTGTGAATGTTAGTATGTAGTTTTATCAAATTCAAAAAACTAGCACATGAGGAGCTATTTTGGCAAGCACCTTGACATTTAGTTGACCAATCAGTACATTGGATAACCCTGTAGTGAATGTTTACACGTAGAACCGGAGCTTATAGATAGGATCAGATAAGATATACTTTATTGTCTCCCAGGGAAATTTGTCTGGGGCCCCAAGCCACTATATCACACTTGTATACAATACACTTGCCGGCATCACAATCCACATGTACGCATAGAACATAGATCGATCACACATACACTCATGCATACACATGCTTAAATACACATGTCAACAATAGTTATGAATAATACAAATAATGAAACCAGGTGTGATCAACACAGATGGTAAATAATCAAGTCACAATATATTAGTCCCCAATAAAATCCTATCATATAATACGAACTGTTGCTATTTATTAATTTGATGGAGGATGGAATAAATACATTTTTGCAGATTGGCATTCTGAACCGTCTGCATGAAGGCAACAGCTGGAATTCTGGGTTCAGAATATGCGTTGGGTTGTTCAGAATTTTCTGTGCCTCCCTGAGCACAGATTTTTCATATTACAGATTTTTCATATAAGGGCTAGAAGATATTGATGATCTTTTTTTCCCTATGATCTTCGTGGCCGTTTGAGCTTAGACTTCAACTGTCCTGACAGGTTTCCATACCGTACTTGTATGCCATATCGAATTACACTCTCTAAAATCATTTGATAAAACAGAATCATAAGTTTACGATTGACACCATAGAGTCTAAGCCAGACTGGGGATGTATTGGGCGATAGGGACTTCATACTTAGCAATGAAGGAAAAAATCTCACCCAAACTTTTTATCCCCTTAAGACAAAACATGTCACACTTCCTTTCACAGAAATGTGACATTCTTCACCAAATCGTCTTAAACCCATTCTGTCACATATCTTCAGTCAGCATTTGAGCCGCCTGCGCCACAATTATTGGATGATATAAATCACTTCTACGGGGACAAACACTCAGCAAAACCCTGAGCGTTCTGATTGACTTAGGTTGGATTAGAGTCTTAAGCTATCTCCCCAAACTCTTCTCTTCCTATAATTCTCCCTTTCACTGGGAAAATTGGCATCATTTACTGCTGTCACTGCAGAGCTCATTGTCGCCCATTATCTCAGGGACAAAGCTGCCATGACATTGAGCTAATCCGTGCTTGTTTCAATTTTGCTTTCAGGGGTAGAAAAACAGATAAGAAGTTCAGGTAAGTGATGGCAAGGAGGCGCCATACCCCAGGCAAAAAAAACGGACCACACTGATTGAAATAAAATGCAATCTGCCAGGCAAATTGGGTTTATTTCCTCCCCAAAAAAATATTTTGGCTGCATTCTTGTGAGGTTTTTTTCCTGGGATTGATGGAAGACTCTTCTAAAGACAAAAGAGTGCTTCTCAGGTGCACATACTGTGGAAAAAAAAAAGTCAACCACAGTTAGACTAAAAGGAAAATTTGATGAAATCTAGGGCGAGGAAACTAGAGTAGGCAAAGCCCTACTCCCTCGACAACATCTTCGCAATCATCATCACCGTGAGATATGGTAACGATAAAACACTGCACTAGGACTTCAGTCAGACTGTATGTTTATATATACACATATATGTATGTATATATGCATGTATGTATATATATATATATATATATATATATATATATGTGTGTGTGTGTGTGTGTGCTGGCCTGCTCACTGACAGGGAAATGTCATGTGTAAAACTCAGTCTTCGATAAAGCTCTTTCTAGGAGTCTAATTATAGCAAGTCGTATGCACGTCATATGGTGTTTTGAGAACCTGGACTAAGCTCACTTAATTGCATCCACAGACTATAGCTAAGGTATCAGAATGAGCTGGGAGAGAGGAGGAGAGACGGAAAGTGGATCCAAATATGTCTGCCAAGTAAAGCCACATTTCCAGTCTCTCTCCTACCCATTCCAAAAAAAGATGGTGCACACTGTGCCGTTTTTATCCAGGTTTTTTTTGCAGCCTGACCCGTACTTGGGACCGCAATTGAGACATTTCATGTCAGGGCTGTATCGATTCTGGCTTTTTTTTTTTTTTTACCTGTTTCTTACTTGGCCCACTTTTCATCACTTGAGTGCTGCTTTAAGGCAGTCCAATCGACAATCGGAGCAATTAGAATAAAATCAATTCATTTTCATGGAATTGTTTTAATCAGATTTGCTTTTGGGGCTGAATTAATCTGTTGTGTTGAGTTCAACTTTAAACTTTCTTGACAGTGCTAACCCTTGAGGAAAGAGACAGCCCGAGGGTCTGAAATGGATGAAGCTAGCGTAGCTCATTAGTATTTGTATTTAACCCCTTGGTTTAAAGTTCAAACTGCTCCACTAAAGAGGTTTTTTTTAGAAAGTAATGAGACAAGAGTCCATGGTACAGAAGTGAGACCACAATCATACAAAAAGTTCCTAAAATACACAGCTTCCTTTTAAAATGCCATCCTTGCTCAAGCCAATGCAGCTACTTTTCTGCTACAGAAGGGGTCACTAAAAGGCGGACCACGGTCCGGATCCGGACCCAGACGCTGTTGTATCTGGACCCAGGACCTAAAACCGATAGATAATTGATAATTATTACATTTTAACGGAGCGCTTTTATTTTAACCGGCGCAGCTTTTTCAGCCTTTATGGCACTTGTTCAGCGACGTAAATCACATCACGTGATGCAGCTCAGCCAATCTAATATGGGTATTCTGACACATTTCCGGACTCGAATTTGATGTACACACACAGGGGAGACGAGGAATGAGAATGAAGAGTAGGAGAATTATTACGTGAGTCAGAGAACTTATTTATTTATTTATAAATAAACCTAAGAGCCCAATATGATTAGAATCTTAACACGTTAATTCACTGACCAACAATGATGTTAACAGAGAGAATAGAGCTGAAACAACCAATAACCACAGATAAAGTCGCTGCACACACTTTTATCTTATTAGAAGATGAGAAAAATATAATATCGTGTTATTTTTTTATTGACATCACTTCACACCTGAATTAACTGAATTTAAAGCTGCAGGGTGATTCAGTGAAATTATTTTTTCTAAAATAAATTACTTTATTTTAAGATGCACATTTTTTAAAAGCTTTCTGTTCTGTCAGTTATTCTTTAAATTGAGCCCTTATTTTACTTGAAATGAGAAGAACATTTATTTATGTATTTCTATGTATTATTTATAATCCATCCAGTTAAATTTGAAAACTGAGAATGATAATTGTTAATATATAATTGACGTGTACTTCTTTCTTTATTTGATTTGACAGTTAGACGTTGTTACTACTACTAGGCTTCTTGAATATATATATATATATGGCTCTAAATAGCGCAAGTTAGATATTATTGTAATGTTCCCGACCTTTGCCCGAGGAGATTTTCTCAATCTGGACCTTTTGGAATGTTAATTGAATACCCCTGTGCTACAGCATTAGCCTGGTTTGACCGGTAGCTTTTGATGGTTGTTAGCTAACTTTAAATATTGCTGTGCAACTGAATGAAGAGTCCGTTTACTGGCTTTATGACTCTTCTCTCTACTGTTACACTGCATTTTAAAATGTATAACTTTGCAGTATGACACTGTTTAAAAAAAGTTAAATCATTTAAAATAAATTAAGTGAACGTATTGTCCTGTTAGCGACTGAGCTAACAAGCTTGCTCACAGCAGCTAGCTTGTACAGCTAGCCTGAATATAATTTGAACAGAATATTCCTTGCTTTTTAGCAGTTACCTCGGCATCTACAGCAGTTTACCAACTAGCCCTGTGACGACCACCATGGGACCAAGCTTCTAGTACTGCCTATTTCATGACTCTCGCCGGGGCCACTTTCCAGTGTCCCTGGGCCTTTAATTGGAATCCATGCAGCACATATCAGAAATACAGCACTGGGTTCCAGGATGTTGGCCAGCCTCAGATTTAATTCAGAGATAGGCAGTACAAAAAAGATGTGTTCCCCACATGAGAGCAATGCAGACCGGCACTCAAAGCAGTGAACACAACCTAATAAACAAGACAAATACGCCGCCGTTATTGGTCCTTAATAAAGACGTCTGTCTCCCAAATATATCTGTACCCATCTGTCCCATCTGCTATGATGGGAACAGCGAAGTAGTAAAAGGGCCCCGTGATGGCATATAATTGGCAAATTCAGCAATTAACCAGAAATAGATTCATAAAGCGCTCTAAGGTCACTTAATGTTTGTGCTGAAAAATTGATGATGAGCATTTGCAGGGCTGAGAAGACATGTCACAATTGCTGAAGCGGGGAATTGCCTTCCTCCCCTGTCCCATCTCAGCGGGATATCAAAAAGATGATAGCAAGTTAATATCGCAGTGCGATCTATTGATTGCACTTGTCAGCTTTTACAATCTGGCTTCATCCGTCGGTGTGCACTCCCTCCGTCTCATTTGAGATTTTTCCTGGGAGCCGAGGTGAGCCCGTCCTCTACCTGACAAACCGTCGCTCCCTCATCCATCCAGCCCATCACTGCTACCAGCCGTCGGCGCCCCTTTTACAGCTGCGCACGAGAGCCCTGCCACGGTTCACTAATCCCCCTCATTAAGCCGGGGCCTCACGGCTCTCGTTACTGTACATCTATTCCCACGTGCCTTGTACCACCACACTCTAGGCTTTCATCTTTGGCAGCATGTGCGCGTTTCATGAATTTGCCATGTGCAATATAACATGCGTGTCAGGTTTTTGATGTCTCTGTCAGCTGCGGGACCAGATAGCACTGGGAAAGGCAGATGTTCTCACTCCATCTTGGTGGTGGAGGGAAAATGGCATGAAAT
Source organism: Cebidichthys violaceus (assembly GCF_023349555.1). Classification (NCBI taxonomy): domain Eukaryota; kingdom Metazoa; phylum Chordata; class Actinopteri; order Perciformes; family Stichaeidae; genus Cebidichthys; species Cebidichthys violaceus. Next base: position 6,726,445 of record NW_027176395.1, on the reverse strand, counting down.
TGCACTCATGCTGCTTGTTGTAGACTTTGACATGGACCCCTAACTTTTTGTTTTATACCCTTAGGCCGGCGATAGCCGTGGCCTGAGGCCTTGTGTTTTTGAGTTGTCTATGCTTTTGTGCCCACACACCTCCGTACATACTTCCGTCCCTTACATTCCTGTGAACGCAATATCTCAGTAACTCTTGGAGGGAATTTAAAAAATTTTGGTTCAAATGTCCACTTTAAGTCATGGATGAACTGAATAAAATGTTGTGGTCAGAGGTCACTGTGACCTCACAAAACACGGTTTTCAACCACAACTAAAGAATGCAGACGCTTATTATGACAATTTCACACTAATGTTAACTATGATAGAATGATAAATAGATGACATTTTGGACAGGCATGGACATAAACTGCAACACGATTGGTTGGCGGAGGCACACAACCATGAGCAGTCAGTCACCTAAACTCGGGCTGAGGTGCTTTCCTTTTGTACTAAGTTTGTTATTGTTTATAAGCCTTTCAGGATCAATACGAGTTTGAGGCATAGTTATGATAGTATGTGTGCATTTGGTGTTTGATCCGGCAGGTTCAGCCTTGGGGCAGCATCCATCTCATGTATTTATTGTTTAGTCATTCTTTGAGTCTTTCCCCATATTTCAGTATTCTTATACCAAACTCACCCAGAGGTTTGAGAGTCGGATGAAAACCTCCAAATACACATTTTATAGTCTGAAAAGGTGGGTTTTCTTGATGGAGAATAATTCCATCCGTTCCTCAGCTTGTGGAAAGTTTGTGGCAGCGCGGAAAATGCTCAGAGGATCTATATTAACCTCGCTTTGAAGTTATTTTAAAGCCTTACAATTCATTGCAGAAACAACTGAGACCAATTGGGGGCTGTGTCGTCGGGGGCAGCACTTCCATCCAGTCATAGAACTCCCTTCTGACAAACGGTGCAAAAGCCCCACTGACAGACGGCAGGGAGGATGAGGTTTTGAAGGATACAAATCATCCACCGGGAGACCGAATCTCAAAGTTGAGCAGCTTTGGCTCTCCATCAGAATTACACCGTGAGTGATGGGTTGTCCTTTTCAGAAATGACTTGTAGTAAGGATTCTTTTTTAATCCAGAATGGGGAGGGGGTGGTGGGTGTGTAACACTGTATCAGAGAGTGGTGTTAAATGTGTCTGACAAGGTATTAAACTAAAGAACCAGCGGTGGCCTCGCTGATAACAGCCGAATATTACTCAACAGGTTTTTTCCGTATACCCTAGGGTTTAAAATGGAGCATTTCTTTGCTGCGTGAAAACATTGTAACTCCGACTTTTGGTTAGGTGTATCTTTATATTTGAATTTAAATAGTCCATGTTCCTGTATGGGACCTCACTGGATACATGAAAAACATGCGTGGTAGCTAAGCTAAAAAATAAGGCTGTTCTATTTGTTGGTGGAGTTAAAGTATTTTTATTCCAACTGCGAATAAATCAACATGTTTTTTGTTGTGTGTCTTGAATGTGAAAAGGTAAACATCTACTAAGAAATAATAAAAAGAAAATATATACCATTGCCATGTTTTTTTTCCAGTACCTTATACATTTCAACACTTTAAATCTTGAAAGCTCTGTCGTTTGTAATGATACACATGGAAGGAGTTGCATCATAACTCAATACATAACAATTTAACAACTTAATCCTGTGCACCAGTACCTTTCTACATTCATGCCAACTTGCAACCCAACTCAGATTTATTTGACTGGGAAACATGTAAGTGGAAAAGCAAGTTGGAAAAGGGTGATTCCCAGTCAGATTTATTAACCCGCCTTTGAAAGACAAGGACAATATTAACCAATACTTGGCAGAAAGATTTTTTTTTTTCTGAGCCAGCATGTTTAACAGCCTGCACATTGAAAGCAAGGCAGGGTAACGCGATTCAGATAGCATATTTAAGTCCAAGTAAACCCCACATGCTTTACATTGAAATGAATGTGCACTCAGCCAAAGACAGTAAGGACCCACATTACCCCACAGACAACCACGCCAAAGTAAGATTTTGAAGATGATTTTTCACGGCACAGTGGGAGCCAATGAAGTGGTTTAACTGCTGTTTGGCTTTGCATGCACAGAATGAGCCTGTTGTTTGAATTACAAAGGGCGGCTAACATCCACCAGCCTCAATGAATACCCATTTTGTGCTTCATTTGCCTTCATTTTTTTAGCCCCAGTGACTGATGAGGATTCAAGCAAGTGATGAGTTGGAGCTGTTTTGCAGTACAGAAAACTTGTGAATGACAGCATATCCATCCACCCATTATCTGTAACCGCTTATCCTACTCAGGGTCGCGGGGGGTGGGTGCTGGAGCCGATAGCACAGAACCTATTTGCAACCAATCAGATTTCTATTAGCCACACCCAGGCAATTACAATCATGTCAATAGATCACAGCTGTGCTCTCCTTGGAATTTTAACATTTATGCTGGTTATGTTTTTTATATTCATTTTTTTGTAATTTTCCCAGCATGCATCCCTACAAAGCATAGTTAGTAATTGTGTGTGGTGAGCAACTGTGAGTAAAAAATGACAGAAGAATACCTCATAAATAAATCCAAAAGACAGATATGTTTGTATTTTTTATGTATTTGCATAACTTGAAAACCAAACAAATGTCATGAAAGAATGGAAAGTTAACTGCAGAAAGATGAAAAAAGCCTGAGAGCCCTCTGACAAAAAAACAAAGGAATATAATCCACAATAGCAAATATAAATACCTTATAAGAAATAAAGAATAAATAAATTATACAAGAGTAGAGGTTAAAGTCAGTTTTTAACATGTTCTGTAGGACTTTAAGGGCCATTGTAACAAAATAAGTAAAAAAGACTTTAAAAGACTTGCATCTCTGAACTGTATCTTTCAAGTCCACATTTTGGAAAACATAAGTAATTTAAATCATAAGTTGACATTTCTGAAATGAAGGGGCCAATAGTGTGGAAGAATACTTACCCATTAGTAGACTACAAAAACACATTAAAGAAAAGCTGAGTGTTGTGCGGAAGTACTTTCCTAAATTTATCCCAGAATTTGTGTTATTTTATAGCTTAAACTTGATGCATTCTATTACCTCAACACAGAGCAGTAGATAAATATTTTTTACTTAGCATTTCCAAATACAACTTGACAGTAAGATCACTACATCCAACGAGGTGAGACTAACATGCCAAATATCTTAAAAAAATAAACTCTTGGTCCATTCATAGTCGTATTAACTTCAACACTACTTACATGGCTTGTCATGCTATAATTTAGAGTGCCCTTCTGAATGTTTTTACATTAGACACTAGAAGAGGCTGGAAAAGAACACACAACATTTACACCAATGGTCTCACATAACCTTGGGATATGTACATTAAGACACGGTATGGTGTAACTGTGTGGACGGAATCGGCCAAAGCAGCATACAGGAGGGTGATAGACGAAAGAATCTGTGAAAATACACTTTTTTGTTGTACAGTTTACATTTCCTGGTCCTCTTTAAGAAAAAGGAGTTCCCCCTTCTCGTTGCTTTACTTGGCCAACAACACTGCTTTGCTGGATGATATTGGCGTGTGCAGGTGTAAGTTGCACTGTATTCCACTTTTTTACCTTACGATCCCATGTGTTCCCAACAATCAAGGCAGTGGTGGTCATTGACATGAATGAGAAGGCTGCGTTCATTCAAAACGGTTCTGCTGTCGTTCTAAATGTGGCCTCATTGGTTGATCATAGTCGTACCATTTGGCCTGGCAGATGTCTGAAGTTAAGGAACCCAGAAAACCTTGCAGCAAACCTAATGATTTCAGTCACCTTTACTCAAAGACAATACTTTCAAAGTGCTTTGCTGCAGGACCCTTTACATCCTGTCTTTGAGCTCTCCCGCTTATGATCCTTTATTGAAGACGGGCACTTGAATGCATGCACTTTTGGCTGTTTTTCTTATTCTAAAGCTCTGGATGTTGGTTGGCATACCTTTTTCACCGTGAGGGAATTAATCCCGGAGGCACTTTGTAGGCAGGAGAAGACACTACTTAGACTCAATGACCAAAATAGGCAGCTGCACATTGATGTAGGCTAAGGGGCAACATTGATGCAGTCCTGCCAAATGAATGAATGAATCAATTTGTGGCGTTAGGCCACTTTTGTCCCAGTTACTGTTATTTTAAATTCTCAGCCCTACCTTGTGTCTGATCACCTGGCTTTGTATATCAATTGGAATTCATCCACTATTTCACCTAGGTAATGTTACCTGGGGGTAAAAAGATGGACTGGGCTTGCACAGTACTCACGACAACCACTAGCCACAACCACTGTGGGACATGATTTCAACGTTGCTCGGCTCACTGCTGGCCCACACATCCACTAACCTCCCAATGGAAAAAAAAGAGACTCCAGATGGCCAGTCCGCCTGTGTCATCCTAACTGGACTAAATACACTTTTACTCCTCCATGCTTAGACGTCAAGGATGACATAGTTTGTACTTCTAAACAGGCCAAAGAACTTCTTAGCCCAATTCCAGATCTAAAACGGAGAAACGGTGGAGGTTACAGACCAAGTGAAGCTCTGCTTAGTTCATTCTAAATGGAATAGTTTTAAATTTTGCTCTAAAATGAAATAGAACAAAGTGTCTTAGCTAAGTTGTTGTTCCACCACAAACGTTGTTTTCTGCCATTGATGTATAATGAGAACTGGATATAATGCTGCCGCTCAGCCTTGCTTCCAATTTGCCCAGTTGCACTCACAGTATTGGGTTAGCGATACCCCCCTGCGGCCCATAATGCATTTTCCCCATGGACCACCACTGTAAAAGAGACATCTGCAGAACTATTGATAGGACACCGTCTGCCCACAAGGTCACTCATGACTCTTTCTAATATGAAGTGTTGATCCATAGAGGTTTTATATTTGTTTTTGAGCCTAGAAAAGCGATTTGAAATTGACATCACTATGTAATGTCTATGGTCCCAGCTGAACTCGTGGGCAGGGCCAGCGGGAGCAACACCACTGCACATATTCAGAAGACTGCATACCATTTTTGACATATGCACCAGGCAAGATCATTTTCATTGGACTGAGCACCATCTTGGGGTCCAGTATTCAGTTCTTAGAATACATCCATGTTTTGTTTTTTTTAACTCAAACTTTGACGTTGAGATTGATTTCCACCCTGTGATTTTTTTTTTTTCCATCTTCAAACTGATTGTCTGATATTTAACACTATAGCTCTTATTCAGCCCAGCATGCTTCAAACAACATACATAATAGATGATTCTTCACCTCGCAAATGCTTCCATTCAGTGTCACTGCAAGAAGTAGAGTGAGAAAAAAAAGGGTGTTGAGGTCATGTTGATGGATGGTCCTGTAGCACGGCAGATCTGCATGCAGATGACGGAGTTCTAGCCTGCAATTAACCTTTACCTTTTGAAATGCAACCAGAATATTTGCCTTTAATGTTAACATGATTTAATTGCCTTTACCGTTAACCTTTCCTTGTCCTGACCATAACCATACTGTAATTGCCATGTGCAGCTAATGTAGAAAGGGAGGATTTGAATAGTTTTTGTTATTGACGGGAACTTTCCCAAGTATAGAAGAATAACCCTGGTGATGTCATCTTGCCAGGCGGCAAATCATGCGGAAGTGTCTTAAAACTTGCATTATCTCTACTGACCAACAGGGGGTGACTTTTTTTAGCAAACGTACCCACTCACATCTGAAATGAAGACACAGAAAATAAACCTAAGAGCCCAATATGATCAGAATCCTAACACGTTAATTCACTGACCAACAATGATGTTAACAGAGAGAATAGAGCTGAAACAAGTGGTTTAATAACCACAGATAAAGTCGCTGCACACAGATTTATCTTGTTAGAAGATGAGAAAAATATAATATCGTGGCTTTTTTGATTGACATCACTTCACACCTGAATTAACTGAATTTAAAGCTGCAGGGCGATTCAGTGAAATACATTTTTCTAAAATAAAGTAATGTATTTTAAGATGCACATTTTTCAAAAGTTTTCTGTTATGTCAGTTATTCTTTAAATCCAGCCCTTATTTTACTTGAAATGAGAAGAACATTTATTTCTGTATTTCTATGTATTATTTATAATCCATCAAGTTAAATGTGAAAACTGAGAATAATAATTGTTAATATATAATTGATGTGTACTTTCTTTATTTGATTTGACAGTTGTTTACTACACATAGACGTTGTTACTACTACTAGGCTTCTTGAATATATATATATATATAGCACTAAATAGCGCAAGTAATGTTCCGGACCTTTGCCCGAGGAGATTTTCTCAATCTGGACCTTTTGGAATGTTAATTGAATACCCCTGGTATAGAAGTCTATAAAAAACTTGTCTCTTGATTTATTCCCTCAGTAAACATTGTAAACATGAGTTTATGGTCTCAATCTCTAGTTTCAAGTCTTCTTCAATACAGCATGATGTTCATTTAGTAAATTATGGACCATTTAGAGTAAAATAGACCATAAAGTGGAGTATGCTTTAGGGCGGGCTTAATGTGCTTGACGGGTTGCTACCGCTACCAGAGCCGTATACAGCATCTCTACGTCACTCCTCATTCCAAATATGGTAACTTCCGTTCACTGGTTAGGAAAAAACAACTTGGCGACGGCTGTAATCCAAGAATGCGACGGAGAAATTGCCGAACTTGAGGCTTCATAACAGCAATCCACAAACCAATGGGTGACGTCACGATGATTACGTCCACTTCTTATATACAGTCTATGCATCTTCCCTTATGCTTGGAAATACATTTAAAAAGAAAAGCCTGCACTAAAAGAAAAATGTGGCCATTTACCACGCAAGTAAGGTCTAACAAAAGCCACTGTTCAGTTGCAGTATGGAAAGTGTAGGATCTAGTGTCCTCACAGCTTAACCCATACTAGGAACTGAAGCCAAGATTTCTCAGGCTCTGCTGTTTGGGTTTATTCGTTTTTTAGCCACGCTACCAGCGTGCTTTAGGGATGGCAATGAGTCAGTGAGACCACCCACCAATTGACTGAAATATCTCAATAACTATTGGATGGATGTCCTTGAAAGTTTGGTCCTCAAAAGATGCCGATCCCTTGAGTTTTAATCACGCAGCCCCAGCAGGTCAAAGATTATAAATCATGTTCTTTATACATTGGCCCAGACTTTCATACGGACATCCATGGTTCCCTGATTTCCTCTAGCACAGAGGATCACAGGTTCACAGAGGATCCTATCATGTCTCAGCCATCAGATGGATTGCCATGGCACAGACACACCACTTATGATAGCTAAAATAACAACTACTCAATAAAAATATAAAGCCATGGATAAAAATGTTTTCAAATTGTTCCACAATTTGAAAACCTTTTGTTTTAGTGATTACATTTTTAAATTGAATCACTATACTTACTTTAGTGAAAAATGGTATATTAGTTTATATTGGCAAATTTTTCCTTGAAGGATTCAACAGTAAATGTATTTTATGCTCACAAAACTGCCAAATAAAATTCCACACACATCCCCTGACCTACCTTGTAATTTCCCTCTGTGTGTTATCTACAGCACTCGCAGCGTAATGACAAGTGTGTGTGTGTGTGTGTGTGTGTGTGTGTGTGTGTGTGTGTGTGTGTGTGTGTGTGTGTGTGTGTGTGTGTGTGTGTGTGTGTGTTTGTTTCCTAGCTTTGACGCTCTTTAAACCGCACTGGCTTGATGTAAGTGGCCGCAGATACTGAGGGGAAACCACACGGACTGCGTAATGACAATGTGTGTGAATTCGATAAACCCTTTTCTCATGGGCACTAGAATCACCCTTGCGGAAAATGTGATTACACTTCTCTACGGGAGGTGCAATGTGGGACGCTGTTACCGAGGAAGGAGGGGTTACTTTGCTCATCATTGAGTGCCCAGTTTGTCAGTCACCCTCACACCTACCAACAACTTTGACACGTGTGTGTGTGTGCAATGTCCACTCGTGTCCATTCCTGTGTCTTTCTTTTGAAGCCGAGCCCAGTCGCTAATGACTCAGTGTCGCGTGACGGGGATGACACCATGTGTTGTTGCCTTGTTGGTGTAAACTGACTGGTAAGTTGAAGGGAACGGAAAAACAAAGTGAATCAAACACCAACATACTGTGGTCACAAAGCAGAGGTTTTGAACCAGATTGCAAAAAAAAACAACTGCCGGCGGCTGTTGTTCACAGCCTTGTGAGTGATACATATTTTACTGATGAAGGAAAAACATGTATTACTCACTTACAATGCTCAAGAAGAATCAGACCGCTATGATAACTATTAGAATAATTTACTTCCCTGACTTTTGGCTTATTTCTGGTGGCTGAAGGTTTTTTTTCTGCAAGCCTTGCTACTGTAAGGCAGAAGTACAATAAATTAATCAGGCTTTTCTTTAACTGCGTTGCTCCCTTCCCTCTACCACAGACTGGCATTCTACTGACTAAAAGCATCTGAAGACATGATTTGACCCTTTTTGCTCATTTCTATTCGTGCTGAATATACTGAAGTATGTCATTGAAGGGCCTTATCTAAGCCTCTTCACAAATTATGATTTAATAATTTTGCTCCGACAACTGCAAGAATTCTGCCAATCTGAAAGTTGGCCTAATTCCTTTTGCGAGTCTGTTCATAAAATAAATTGAGATTTTAATTTAAACTGGACCTTTTTTGGGGTTATTTATTTGAACTTAATGTCTCTAAAGTCTGAATACCACAGGTTTTAAAATCCAATAAAACAACAATTTGAAGCGTTTTAAGGACTACTCTTTATTTTTTCTTGTTGCCAACAAATCTCAAAAAGATCCAAACCACAAATGTGTTAAGGTTAGTACTTTCCCCTCATCTCCAAGCCCATGATTTTCTGCCATTGAAGTACATTTTTAAAAACGTGTGAACTTTGTTCCCATGTTCATGTTCAGCGACCTGTCTTGGATACGTTACAAACCTGTGTTTCTAGTTTTTTTTATTCTTTTTAAAATGATTTCTAACCAATAGACCATGTATGTTCGACACATGCAGACTGTTTGGTTTAGAAACTTGCTGTGGTGGATTCTACCGGCATGGTGCACACATTTTGTTTTTTAAAGGCAATCTGTTCTGCCAGATCCTGACTCATCCGAAGGCCTTTGCGCACCAGGGATGTATTTTTTCGCATCAAAACCATTCATGCCACCAGTGATACAAATTTGAGTAAGTTCCAAAATATTTTCAGTAAAAGGTTCCAACGACCAGGATCCTATTGACTTGCAGTCTGTCTGAGGTAGATTGTTATTTTGCGTAAGCTACTGTAAGCTATTCTATTGAGTTCCCTTTTACATAAATGCTCTGAGATAATTTGTCTCTGGTAAACAGTTACATATGTATATGTATATTCAAGGATTCAAGGATCATTTTTTGTCGTCATGCAACACAGGGATGCAAAACGAAATGCAGTTGTAGCCCATTTTCAACACAAGAAAAACATGATGAACAAAACAAAAACAGCATTTCTGTAGTGACTTTTTTTTTATTTGCATCATAAGTAACGTAAACAGCAGCAACTAAAACAGTTCACTAGGCAGATAAAATCTTCACATCAAAAATTTTACATCACGAAAACATTGTCCGTCAACTTTTAATAAGATTGAGCACCAAGCATCGTAATGTAAATACAGAGTCTATCTCCTCTAGTCCCACTGGAGTCCTGCTCTCTGTCCTGCTGTTCACCCGTCAAGTGCAGCTTGATCCTGGATGAACGATGGAACCAGGTCTCTGTAAACATGTGGGCTCAACAGTCACCAACCTCCCATCACTTGGTTCGCATGAAGTCTTATTTGATCTATCTTATTTTCCTGTGACCGAACATCAGACAGACAGCAGCATGCTGGGTAGTGGAGCATCCTCAGGTCCTAGCTGGGTTAGCTTAGGTTTCATCTCTTCCCTCTCCTCCCTGCGGCAGTTCGGTGGTGTTTTGGTCCGGCATCTCTGGCTAGGTGGTCGGTCGTGGGCGGTGATCCTCTCAAGGGTAAAGACCTTAAGTCTGAATCTTAAGAAAGAAAATTGCAACTATTCATTTAATTCACTGACATATTGAGCTAGAAACAGCCAAGCCAACAGCTTGTTTCCCGAACAAGCTTTCAAATGCCTTCATTTAATAGAAGGCCACAATGCTACCAAATATGTCTCCTCATAGATATGACATCTCATGTTCATCGGAACATTGACAATGTTTATCTCATTATTAGTTAATGACCTATTCTCATTAAGTGCTATACCAATAAATGGGGATAGAAGGCTGAAAAACTTACATCTAACCTAATGTCTGTACATCCCCTTAGAACCCTCTGGTGTACACTTCTAAAGGTGCTGCATCGATTTCCTCAGCATTTGGGACCTTAAGTTGTTCCGAGGACGCCCCCCTCGACGTGTCATCTCATCCTGTACAGACTGGTTCTGAGCTGCTCAGGAAACACTTTGTATTATATCGAGTTAAAACCCCCATATGAATAAGATTCATAAATGCACCAGATCAGATTGATGCAGCGTATCACAAACAAACAAAGACAAACAGATTTCAAATGCATCATGAACTCTATTGATAGGCTTACTGTGCTTGTTATAATGAAACAGCGTTCTCTTGAGATCTTTTTCAAGTCTAAATTCTCTGTCGTTTTGGTATGCCTGAATGTGCACAGCGGTAGGTAATTGCTCGAAGCACTGTCTTTTAATGGGGTGTGGGAATTAAGACAGCTAATGACAGTAAGTCAATAATCAGATTTGTTTTTTTTAATTGTTTTTTTTAAGGCCGCTACAACTTTGATTTAAAGAAATCTCAGATGGTCAGCATTAACCCCACCATCCGCCTTCTTGGATCATTTCGGCTTAGCTATTTCCAGTCGGGGAAGGGTTTGAGTAGTTTCAGTCTCTTGAGGGGAGCGTGCAGTGCATCCTGCGTTGGCGTTGTTAAAAAAAAAACTACGATTGACAGGCCAGGCGTAGATTGTTTTTATTTAGTTTTGTTTGTAGGGTCCCGCGGTCGACAGCGAAACTGTCGATGAGCGAGATCCGCCCCCAGAAAAATCTAAACGTTCGCAAGTCTATGGAGCTAAATCCAGGTCAAAAGTTTTGATCATTTGAAATAATAATTTGAACCTGAAAGTTCAAGTTAAGGTCTTGAACATTGAAAAATACAGCAATGTATTAAAAATAAAAAGAAGTGAATGAAAAGTTTTGTTGGGTTGAATATAATTTTGATTCAGTTTTGGAATTTTTTCGCATAGCCTAGCGAGGGTATAGCGGTCCTGACGTGCAAAATCGGTCGTCCAACCTGGGTATAGGGGCCAAAGACCAATCGAACCAGTAGCTGGTTCCCTTAGATGTTTCCTTCAGGATAGCTGGCGCTCACAGTTTTTCCCCTCTGCATTCCAGTGAATATGTTGTATAGAAAGTGTTGAATCATAATTCTTGCGGTGCCCACGTTACCTGAAGGCAACATTGTTGAGGAAGGTCCTCAGCCTTCTTTGTGATGCTGTCACTCATGATGACACGCCCCTCTCAGTTGAAGCCACGCCCCCACGCTAGATCAGGGTCAAAAGTCTGAACTGTCTGAAAGTGAAAAAAAGATTTGAAACCGAAAAAAAAGATTTGAATCTGAAAATATTAAATCTGAAACTGAAAAATACAAGACCTCAAATATCAAAATATATATGAAAGTGAAAAATGAACAAAAAAATGCATTAAAAAAAATTCCAGAACTGAATCAAAATTATATTCAACCCAAAAAAACTTTTCATTCACTTAGTTTTATTTTAAATACATTGCTGTATTTTTCAATGTTTAAGACCATAACTTGAACTTTCAGGTTCAAATTATTTTTTCAAATGATCAAAACTTTTGACCTGGATTTAGCTCCATACGAGTCCTCCACTCATCATCATCTGCGAGATCACGGTGGGAAGACGCGCGATGAATCTGAATTCCGAGAGAACAAGGTGTTGTCATGAGTCCCGGGAGAGAGAAGCATGGAGGGAACAGACGGCGGCGTCGACTGGGAAAAGGGGCCGGATCAGACCAGATCGTGCTGGATTGTGTGTGGGAGGGCAAAGGCTTGAGAGAGAAGCGACGCATAAACACCTGACAGAATGAGCACTGATTTGGAATATAAAGACGTTGATGAGTGCGGGGAAGACTGGAGGAGCGTATTTTCATTAATTTAACACAGAATTTAACATTCTAATCTATTTTTGTTTGAGAAGCAAATGATTCCTTATTAAATCATAATACTGCTCCCTCAATTGTAAAAGGTTTTGGTAAGCTCCATGGCATAATTGCCTCGCATTGTTTAGTATGTGTGTGAGGTGGCTTTGAATACAGAGGTTAACATGTTAATGTGTGATTCTTCATGGAATGCCACTTGAGTGCCTGCGGCCTTATTCGGTTCAATATTCGTCAGTAGGTTGACTGTGTGTGACCTCTCGCAACCTCATCTTTTGAATTTTCTCCTACGCCTTACCTCCAACGGGCAAATAACCTTCTTTCAATAAAGACGGTGAAATAATGGTGTAGATAATGTTTTTTTTTAAACAGTTCTTTTCCCTTTTGCTTTCTCTAGGCTGCTCTCTCATCGTGCTTGCTGAGCGTGAATGTGTGGCCTCGAGGTGTTTCTGAGGGACCATATGGCACAATACCGCACAATATAGGTAATGTTTGCCTTTCTTTGTTCCATTCGGTTTGTGTTTCTGTTTAACATAGGGACAGTTTGAGGGCTCAACGTACCCCAGAAAAAGTCCTTGACGTTTCTTATCTGAGCACATACAAAGCAAACTCGGGCCTAGGCAGGAAAAATATATTCACTGTTACAGAGGTCTTTCAACATGATAAGTGACCCAAAACCTCAGGGCCGGTGGTGATAAACTCGAGCATTTAACACCTGATTTGTGGATCTGCTTGGTGAATTCTTCTCAGGCTCCACTTTATCTTTTACCCAGGAGTGATACTAAGTATCTTGGAAAAGAAACGTTGCGTAGTGTTGGCATGAATAAATGGTTCTTCAAGAAAAGAAAAAAAATGCCAGAAGACATAAATGAATCAGTCAGGTCCATGCCTGACTCTTCAGAATGCACTGTGTAGAACACAAACAAATCAAACAAGCGATTAGCACCTCCCACTCACATTATGAGCTTGCATATTGAACTTTACGCAGTGTATTTATTTTGTTGTCGTGCTCACATAACGCCTCCGTGCTCCCAGCATAGTCTGCACCTACCTGCATCTGTAGTCTCTTTGCTGCTGAAAAAAATATAAATGAAATTTCACTTAGTGCGCTGCATTCCTGACCAGCTATCATGATGGTGAAATGTAATATTCCATGTTCAAATATCTATGCATATGCTAGATTAACAGTATTGCTCTCTGTTACAGTGGTGACTCTGAATAAGAAAGTGGAGTCAGCAGCTGGTTAGCTTAGCTTAGCATTAAGACGACACGGGGGAACAGTTAGATCGTTACAAAATCTACCTGACAGCACTTCTAAAGCTATAGTGGTGAACAAACGTGATTTTTTGTAAGCCGAACAAAAACCGAGTCGAAACGCTCCAGATTCAAGCTAGCTGTTTTCCCATAACAACGGTAACAACAAAACTTAAATAAGATGACAACCGCCCCTTGACGGACTTTCTTACCTAAAATGATGAACAAGCGTAACAACATTACTTGTTACACTCGTCGTCATGCCACGTGACTTTCAGTAACGGTCGCTCGATGGACTACGTCACCTGCTCTGCGCGTCACTTATTGCACCTTAAACGTCCTTATTCGTCGTATCCTCCAACATTTTGTCCCGGGGACTGGGGCTGTTAACACACGCATATCCTCAGCCGAGGAGGCTGCAGGTGCAGCGGCTTGCGAAGACGAAGACGGGTTTTGACACTGCGATCACAGCAGTTTAACTGCCTGAGAATGAAGCTATAGCTGCCATGGATGTTGTCCCTACTGTAAAAGCGAGCGGTATTCCGCAGCCTCGTTGAAAGCTGTCCCACATTCTTGACGCACACTTTTGATCGCTTTGTTGAATCCATCTGATGCAGGAGATTTCAAAGAGTGCTTTCAGGCTTTTGAAGCTTTCTGCTTTCCTACTCAAGAGGTTAGTGAAGGTAATTAAAATGTGAAAAAAATGATGAGTAAGGTATGAGCACGTGCAGAATAAATGTGCTTCTTGTTTTAGCAGTGGAAACAAGAGATTTGTACCTTTTTATTATTATTTTTGTACACTGCTTTCACCTGCTTGGCATTTTGAAACCCTTTACAAAAGCGAACAATGCTTAAACTCAGGTTTCGTTGGATTTATTTTGATCCAAAGTACGTCTAGCTTAGAGCGTACAGTGCTCAAACAGAATGAAGTGGTGCCTGGCTATTGTTGATACTCAGCGACACAGAAAAAACATTGAAAGATATGAGAGAGGTAATCAAGAGCAGAGTCAAAGTTGTGTTTAAAAAAAACAATTCTGTGTTTTCTTGAACCTGAGATCTATAATGCGGTGACCGTGCGTGAACACACAATAAAGTGCAGCACTTTAAAATAGAACTCTCCTAAGCGATTCATGAAAGCATCTTTTATGACGCGTCATTTTAGGTGCGTCACATATTTTCCATTAACGTCTTGACTGCGGTAAAAGGCTGAACCCTTAGGCCGGAGTATGAAACACAATCAGATGAAGATATATTTTTAGACCACAATGAGTGAGGGCTTGACAAATCTATTCTGACCTGCACCAAGGAGATCCGACGGGCTGAGACTCAATAAAGAAGTCGCTTTCCTCTGAGGAATGTTTCGGGAAATCCATCATGCATTGTTTCAATTAGTTCCCCCTTCATCCCAGGATTCTGCGAGTCTGATATGTTAATGAAAACACTTTGCACATGCACCGTAGATTTTAACTTTTAAATTACTGATTGGTGTGACAGGGCTCTGTGTTATAGTCTGATAACACCCACAGTTTTCCTTCCACTTTATTGCATTTTAAAAAAAGTTAATATCTCCTTTCCACTGCATGGTTTTTGGTGCCAGGTCCTTTTTTTTTGTATTTCTTTTTTCCACTGCAGATAGTACACCTCAGTGTTGGTAAGATCCTCAGCTGATTGCTGTAGCGACGCCATCGGAAACTTCGGCGATGCCATCTTCAACGCAATACGCTCTGAATCCTTGAATCGGCAACCAATCCAGGCTGTTCTCATCCAGCATACATAGCTATACCTCTGAAAAATAATGAGCCGTAATTCATAATTTGCTGTTCGTTCACAACGTGAAACGAGAAGTCATCATTGACCGAGTTGTCACATAATATGCGGACTTCAGGAACAGCACTTCCGTAATTATTTTAGGCGATCTTTTTCAAAACCTAAGTGGTTTTGTTGCCTAAACCCAACTAAATATTTCACGATCTTTTCCAAAACCTAACCAATTAGTTTTGTTGCCTAAACCCAATGAAGTTTATTATGAAAAGACTGTATGCATGTGACAAGCGGAAATTGACACGTGTCGTTCCGAAACAAAAAATGA
This sequence comes from Cebidichthys violaceus, assembly GCF_023349555.1. Taxonomy (NCBI): domain Eukaryota; kingdom Metazoa; phylum Chordata; class Actinopteri; order Perciformes; family Stichaeidae; genus Cebidichthys; species Cebidichthys violaceus. Next base: position 6,710,879 of record NW_027176395.1, on the reverse strand, counting down.
GGAGCAAAAATATCACCCGAACTGTTGCATGAGGATACGTTGAACAGAAGAACGTTTGCAATTCCTCATAGTGTACGAAGTAGTTTTGTGGGCGACCATTTTTAAAATCTGGGTTGAGTGAATAAAAAAAAAAAACCTGTGGTCTCTATTGACGGTATCTTGGCTATTTAAAAATGGTGGGTTTGTGCAGTCTAACCAATAAATGATCTGCAGTGTTCTAACTCCAACTTGTAGTGGGTTCGAAATTTGATCGAGGTGGTACTAAAAGAGAACCGAGTACCGTCCGCAACTTTTGCTAATGGATCTCCTAAAAATAGAGAATGGAGTTGAGTGGAGCCGTGCCTTGCCATGCAGTTGAAATGCGGCAGAAGTTTCACACTGCAGAATTGGAAGAAAACCAAGACCATATAGGTATCTGCCATATCAGGGACATTTCACCATGTATGGACAATGCCAATACCTTTTGGTGATGATATGCCAATGCTGTGCTTAAAGCTCCTTCTGCTACACCTAAATTTCCAATAAAGCCATTAATGCAGGTATAAGAAAGATAGTTCACAATTGATTATCGTTATTTTAACTCTGTTACTGTAAGCAAGAAGAGAAGAGCTCATGTCTGTGCTAAGATCTTGAGTGAGGACAGGGTTAGCCATGCATAAAGGCAGAGGAAAACACCTATGGCTCCGGCCAAAGCTCAAAAATACAGCTACATACATTTATAAGGTAACTTGTTAGTTTAACCCATGTGAGACAATTTTCTGTCATAAATAACAGCCAGAGTCACAAAAGGTTGCTGCGCAGGAGTACCAGGTGGATGGATACTGTTGTTTGTGAAGAAATAGTTCCAACAGTCCTATGAAATCACAAATAGTCGTGGGCCTCGCAAAAGACATCACAGTAAGCAGTTTTAAGTGCTTTTCTTGGGGGTGATCCTAGTTAGGACAGCATTGCTAGATAGAACCAAAAGACATCAACAGTTTTCATGCAAAGCTTCTGTAACACGCCCTCACTGTTTGTGTCCCACAGCCTGGTTGCCACGTGTACGAGCAGAAAGAACGAGGCAGGTGTGTTAAAAGGAGGGAGGGCTGGTGGGGGCGGGGGCTAATCAGGAAATGGTGTAGGGAAATCTAATTTATTTTTCATACGCCGCGGAGATAGAATGTCATATATCACGCCATGCAGCAATTTGGTGCCAATCTCAGGCTCACAAAAGATGAAAGAATAACGATCAAAGATACAAGGGAGGGAAGTCAGCTGCTGGAGTTGCTATGGGATCCGCTCCCACTGAGCAACAATATAAACTGTGTTGAAATAGTCATCCAGTATCCTGTCAATGTTGGTTTTCAGTGTGGGACAACTCACTTCAAACATCTTACACAGGAGGAAACAGGAATGAAATGTAGCCTTTTTTTCTATTATTTGTTTTCGTCTACTGTATACACACTTGTAAGGGATGTTAAAGAAACAGATGTGGGACTGAATGGATACAGTTTGAACCATGGAAGCCCAGAATAGGCAACATAAAATAAATAGAAAAGACATTAGGAAATACATAATCATATGAATACCTTGTGTGAATTATATATAAGAATTGTTTCTTCACTTTGATGCTGAGTGATAAATCTAGCTAGGTCATAGGTAGCATGTGCAGCCTTGTTAAAGTTAAATAGACAAAACATGTTAGCTTCCGCAAACAAAGGCTAACTGGCTAATTCTGGTAGCCGTCATTAGTTGTGATGAAAACGGAGACACATTGTCTATCACAAACCAAAACCACCTCTTAGATATGATTTGTTGTTGCTGCTGTTTTTTAATTACATTAGTCATTAAACCATAAATGCTTCTGAGATTCACCAGAAGCTTTCAAAGCCATAAAGATAAAGGCAAGGGAATGTTATTAGACACATCATGGTTTTTTTTATATCTCCCTGGCATACTTCAATATTCTACCACAAGTTTTTTTTATGTTTTTCGACATTCAGCTCCATTCTCATATCCATTACAGTGTTACCCTTCCTGATTATACTCTTGTCTGATGGGCGATACAGACTACTGCTTTACCAGACAGAAAGACGAGAAAAACATCCATCATGCACCAATATACGCTCAGAGCTTTCCCTTTCAATCTCAATTTCTTCATTCGCAGTCATGGATTGGCTGCACCAACATGGCGTCTTTCCAACCATTTCCTTGTTTCTTATTTAAGGTTTGAGAATTGCCGCCGTCTTGTTACACACCAGAGAGCAACCAATTACAGTATCTATATCAGGGTTTGAAGCTCTTTCCTCTTCACTGGCTTCATGAAAAAAAAAAAAAAGGTTCTGATCTGCACCATGTTCCGCTTCATGATTTCTAGAAGAGATATCGAGCTACATATAGAGGCGCGCAGCACATTCAATGCAAAATAAAATTCCTTTTTGAAAGGCCATTTGTTCTCCAAGCTTTCCTCCTTATTTTCTTACTTATATAATTTGCTGGTGGGCATGCGTCATTATCTTCCAACAAGAGAAATTGATTTGCATCAGATACGAGCAAAGTCGTACTACACTGGCAGAAGTTCTTAATAGTCAGTTCTGGATTAATAGCAATTGTAGATCTAGTTATCAAGATACCACGATACCAGGATTACTTATCAGTGACATTTATTGGGAATAAGCATCGCTGTATACACTGTATACTATTTCATATCCACTCAGCTATGTAAAGCATCCTGTTAATAACTCCATATTCATTCCAGAACCCTTTTGCACTCTGCACATCGCACACTTTTCTGTTCACCAATTACGTTGCATTGTTCTTTTATAGTCGAGTGCATTATTCGGCTTTGTTGTCCCTGTTTTTAGACAAATGTCTATTTCTGTGCATATACAGTGAGAGCAAAAAGAATACAGGAGTCAAATTCCTTCATGTGTTGAAACTAGGGACTGGGGTGATGAAAAACTTTTTGTTACAATTTAAGAAATACTGATACTGACTGTTTCTTAAATGGGTATGTGATATTTCAAAACAATGGTCATTTGAAAAAAATATTTTTATACAAAATGATTACACTAAAAAAATCATATGACACATAAGAAATTTAAACATCAGCAGAGACGGAGCGACATCAGCATTCATGTCGCTCAAAGTCGTGTTTCTGGCCACTTGGTGTCGAAGACCAAAAAAAAGAGTTAAAAAAGGTTGTCAATTTTGGACTTAAAACCTTATACACCCGAGGGTCCCCCATTTGGACGCAGAGTACATAAAAACTTAGAGAGTTTTGTGTTAAAAGTAACTGGCAGAGAACCCACGAAGAACGAATATAATGATGTTATAGTTCTGCAGAAACCTCAGCGTCCTGGGAACAACATGAACTCGGTCACTTCTACATGAGACAAACACATCTCCCATCAGCCAAGCAAACAAATAACAAAATATCATAAATCATACTCGATATGACTGGAAAAGACCGGAGAAAACAGCTGCTACACTCCGTTAGCAACGTGCGAACCTGCGAACATGCAGCATGAAAAAGCATGTCCGCCTGACGGAGATTACGGACATAATTTCCATTTCTCTCTCCGGTAAACCATCGCAGAGATATTCAGCTTCGAACACAAAAAGTCACACAGCTTTCATCGAATATTGTACTCACTTTTGGTCGAATCTCAGCGAAAAAAGGAAATATCTCCGTACTTCCACTGCTTGGTATGTCCAGCTGCATGTGCTCCGTGTGAATCCGTTCGATTCGTGTCTCTCCGACACTCCTCGGCTTCTTGGGAGGGTTGAAAGCTCAGCAAATTAGATTTCAGATCTGCGATCAGATGGGACGTTTTTGAGCTTTATTGGCTAATAGTGCTGTCAATCATCTAGCTTTCAATTCCAGGCAATTCTATTGGCTCCTACGCTTCGAAGGATGTCTCAATGGTGAAAATCGGAGAAAGGGGGGCTGAGATACAGCCCTAAGCAGAGAGAGTGGGCTGAATCTGAAGCAGTATGTGACCATAAACAAAACAACTAAAAAGGGCTTAGAAAGAGCTTAAAACACTCAAAAAAGGTCCAATCTTCTGTCTTTTGATTCATTGAACATCAGGAGTGATACATAGAAGTGATATAGAGTGTTTTTGAATTTAAAAAATATTTTTTTATTCAAATATTGGAATATTTAATCAGTTTTTTAATTTTATATGCTCTATATTTTATAAATGTTTCACTGTATCTATGTATAACTGTGTATATAGAGCCTTTATCAGTTGTTATAAGAGCTGGGAATATTTAAAATCTTGGATTTCCATACTTTCCAAAAAACAATATCCTGAAATTGCTGTTTTTCCAGAGCGAGCTTTTGAATTTTCCAAGTTGTGCTGTGTTCCATCCTTATCTTATGTTAACCTGTAACATGTATACTGATAGTTCCATGATTTTTCTCATCTCAAAAATATATAATTTTATTTATTTTATTTTATTTTTTTTTTAAATTTAATTATACACTTAATTAGGTATTTCTTATCTTTATTCGAGCTGAGGCCTGCAAATAGGCCTCGTTTATTTACGGACATAATTTAGCTGCTAAATGCTAAACACTTTGATAAACCGACTGTACACTACCTGCCCAGTACCAAGCAACAGACGGCTTTTATGTTAATGCTGCAGACCAGAAAAATAAAACAATGAGCTAGAAGAATAGGAGAGACAGGTAATTCATTTCCTGTGGATTTGTCGCTACATGCCTGCGACCCTTTTCAAATTTCACATCGTCATGTGAGCCATCGTTAATACAAAAACATTGATTAGTGCAGCTTTAAGTAGAGCCCCTTGAAACTCCAGAGCCGCAGTTGTGACACCCAGCACCAGGTCTTATGGTCTTAACAATGCGCGTAATCATCATGATTACAAAGCAATAATTAGGCAAAATGATATCTATAAGGAGCTGATTGTAGTTTGGCTGTAGCTGGGAACACCAGTGGGGTGTTTAAACCGAGCCTTGTTTAGAAATCACGCCCACTCATCAATCAGCGACCGTGTGGGGGTGCTGAGAACAAGATACAGGTGTTTTGTAAACACTCCCACACCACAGTTATATATATTTTGACACTTCAAATTATTGCAAGCTGAGGTTATGCAGCAGGCAGTGTGTTGCATCAGCGCATTGTGTGTGTGTGTGTGTGTGTGTGTGTGTGTGTGTGTGTGTGTGTGTGTGTGTGTGTGAATCCAATATGTCCACTTTTTTTCTCCCTTTGATCCCAGCAGAGATGCCTGAGCCCAGTGATGAAGAAATCACACGCCCAGTCTCAGTTCAAATCTCCCGAACAGAACGGCGACATGTTGTTTTTTACGAATGCAAATGATCATTATCATCGTAGCGTTCAGCTAGAACAACAACACATATATTTCTTTATTTGCCTGGCTTAATTGCTTATTAATTTAGGATTACTTTGTGGGTATTTTTCCTTTTTGTTTTTTTTGTAAAATGATTTCACATGATAATTAATCAGCCTCAGTCCACAAATGCAAATAAACAACCTCAAATGAAGCATCGCGAACTAGGCCTCCTCTGCCGCTTCGCCACCTCGCACAATTCCTGAGCGAAGGGGGAGCGCTGATCTGCGAGGTTGTGTCAAAACCCGCTGGAGCCAAACTAATGCTGTTAAGGAGCCGCACCGGTTGCCATGCGCTTTTTGTCTGATGTGTTTTCTCGCTGACTCTCAATTGTGGAAGAACGCAGAAGAACCGTGTCTCTTCTGTGATTTTTTTTTTTTTTTTTGGGGGGGGGGGGGTCTAACCTATTGAGGGATTTCCCTTCACCGTCTGTTTGTGGTTTCATGTTGTGAACTTTTCCCCGTGTTGTTCCTCACCTGTCGTCTCCCCTCCATGGATAGCGGTGTCACTTTCATTGCTGCAGCGAGAGTAAAGCTGTGAGAGTAAAGGAGGAGGATTGGAAATCTTTTAGTTGAGCAAATGACGTTGGATCATGACTTCAGCATTATTTTTTCAGCCTTGGAAGTGTTTTTCGAGAGAGAGATTCATCGGTGCTATTAAGTGTAAGAAGACATACATCTGTAGTGCAGCTGTAGGACATACTGTACTTATCAGATATTATCTCTTGATCCGTCTAGAGATTAACCGTACATTATCTTGCAGCTAGGGATGTGAACGGATATGAGAACAATTTGTTTTGGATATGAACATATAAAGCGCTCTGAACAGCTACAGCTCATAGTCGTCAGATTCCAACTTCTTTTTCAGTATGAGAGGACTCCCTGTGAGGTGTGTACGGTGCAAACAGGAACTTTCCATAGTGCTGATTTGAGGAAAAAATGTCATCAAATAGGCTTTTTTGGTTGAAAACGCAGATGTGTTTAAGTTACATGTACATTATTCAGCCTCAACTTTCCATGTTTAAACAAACTTCAACATGTATGTGACGTTCAGTGCAGGATAGAACTTGACTGACTTGCTGTCAGATTTTTTTATCAGGTACATTTTAAACCAATTTTAAACTTATTTTAATCTGGACCTCCTCTCATTGCATGCAAAGCATCCTTTTTTTCATTTTTGTAAAATGTTCCAATGAGCTACTGCTATTTCAGCATTAGATTTATTTATTTTTTATTTGGTTGAAAAACATAAGCAAACAGTAAACACGCTGCCAGGTTTACAGGTCACCATTTTTCATATTTTCTTTTCCTCACCCACCTTTCTACTCTACCCAACCCCTGTACTACAACAACAACAACACGGATTGCAAAGAGAAAGTAATAATGAAGAAGGTTATGAAAAAAAAAGCCAAAATAATTCAAAACAGGAGATTTTCAGGTATGATGTATTCTCCGCCTGGCTGGAAGTTTTGCAAATGCAATCGTTGGAGTTATAAAGGACCAGAGCAGCAGTTTAAAAATTGCCAGTGACGGCCAAAACGTTAAGAATATGGGTGTCGGCACGCCCCCGGTTTGGTGAAACGGACACGAGTACCAGCATGGAAGCTAAGCTGTGTAGCTGCAGTTGACGGGGGCAGCAGCAAAAAACTGTTTCAGACACATAAAAGAAAGGCCCACCTAGATAAATCAATACCAGTTAAAGTGAAGCCTTAGCTATATTTACGAAATATTTTCACCTTGTGACCGAACAAAGAAGTTGCTGCCTGTGATTCGGCAGTTTGTGTTATTGAGTGACTTTTGTGTTGCAAAGGGTTAGTTTCTATTCACAAAATAACACAAACAAACCAACCAGTCGAGGCAGCGGTAGACCGACAACTTCTGTGTTGCATGAGGCAGAATTACTGTTTTTGACAAAGGAGTCGTGTGGCTTTGTAGAGAGCGTATGGATATAATAATATGGTATACACTTAAACATTTTTTTTTAAGTGGGCCTTTTTTTGAGGGTGACTAAGATATTTTTTTGTTGCTGCTGCCATCCATAGCAGTACATGGCGGTAGGCAAGCGCCCCGGTTTGGAGAAACAGACAGCCATCTAAACTTTGGATTATAGATATAAGTAAGTACCTCATATAACCCCACTTAAAAAAAAAAAAATCAAAACTATCCCTTTAACCTTACATGCAGTAAAGACTTTTAACCACTTTTCAAAGTGTAACACTTTCTTAATTACGGGAGAAATAGAGAACACAACAAGCTTAGGCTGTTGGAGTTTAGGTTAGGGGATTCAGTGGGTCCAGCGATGCCCTTCTCAGGATCTTCTTACCTTGTCAAAGGAAGCAGTGAGCAGCCAACGAGGATCGATAAATGGATTTCAGCCCCGCCAAGCTGGAGTTTGCCAGTTCTCTCTCTCTCTCTCTCTCTCTCTCTCTCTCTCTCTCTCTCTCTCTCTCTCTCTCTCTCTCTCTCTCTCTCCGCCCTGTTATGTTTCAATCAATGGACTCCGCTGACTGGTGTGTGTGTCTCGGGTAAGTGCAGCAAACCCAGTGACCACAGAGCCTGTCAATTTGCTGCGAGGCCTTCGCCCTCAGCAACAGTGATCCCTGAAACTGAATTACTGCTTGTAACATTACACTTAAAAAATGCCACAGAATTGAATTGACGAAGTGTCATTAAGGGGTTCATGAAAAGGCCATGGGCCAACCATTTCCTTAAATTGTTGCTCAGAAGTTGAGTGTAACAACATTTCAACGATTCATAATCAATATGCCTATTGTGTAGTCAAGAATTCTTTTCTGGCACATTCTGCTATAAAATATTGAATTCAAACCTGCACAAATCAATATTGTCATATCAGTATGACGATATTGAATGAATGTGTGATGTGAAAAGGGTCATAACATACTTGAATCAGAATCAGAACCGTTTATTGCCAAGTACGTTACACATACAATAAATTTGACTTGGTGAATGGTGCATAACAATAAACAATGAGAGTGCCGGAGAGTGCTACTTAATGTCATGTGAGAAAACATTAAGGCCTTTTTTCTGGCCTTGAGTGATGTCACTCGAGTTTTCAAATGCCACGGCTCTGCCTCACCTGACCTCTGTAGCCCGCTTCATATCTCTACTTGAGCCTAGCGGCTCGAGGCTACATTACAATAGCTGCTACTAGCATAACACACACAAATTTCCAGCTAAACCGTCGATAGTTGAGTTGCATTGTGGGTAATCTAGGTGCCAGGTGGGAAGAGGGATGTATGGAATAAATAAGAGTGATCTTGATCTGTTCTGCTGCATCGCTTTTGATGTCGTTTTTTTCGTGAGTCCCAAGATGTTGTGCCCTTTCAACATGACACATGCAGGACAATCCACTGCATTGATATATGAAGGATAAGGAAATGACCAGTAGTGTGTTATGGGCAGCCTGTAAATTGGAATTTTTGCTATGCATCTGTATTTGTAAAGGTCACATACCTTGTTTCCTCTTTTGTTACACCACCAACAAATTCAGGGAACTAGCTGTTCAACTTCATCGGCACTAAGGAATGAGGCTAAAATTAGAAAAAAAAATATGGCTGAAGATTGAAATAGGTGAAACCAAAAAAAAAAGTATCACTGCCAGAACAGTCTCAACATTCAATAAAATGCTGACATATCTTCATACTACTCCTCATTTCTGACTGGTTAAACTGTCTGGGAAGACTACAACAACAACAACAACAGGGAATTTCCCAGGAAGCAATGGAAAACCACTTTCTCCACTGCCCAGCATCACCAGCATGCGACTGAACCGCGGACATTAGAGGAAGCTGAGCTTTGGCATACGGCTCCAGTGGTCTGAGTGTGCACTAAAGAGGTTCACTAAGCACCGTAAATTACCAGCTGCTTTTGTTGTATGGGATGGTAGATCTTTCTTTGTGTACCAGTTTGTATGATGACAAAGAGATGGCAGCAGCATGCTGCTCTGTGACGGCGATGTTTACCGCACCAAAATATATGCAGCAAAGTGCATCTCACATCAAAGGGGAACAGCCAGTATCTCCGTATCGCAGCCTACTTCAATCATACATCACTCTGGGTTCCTTTTATGATCGACATTCTCTGAAACTAATTAAAAGAAAAGGCAGCCTTATCATAGCTCTGAAAGCAAATCACATATTGAGTAGGGAACAAAAGTTAATCCTATTATTGTAACCGGAATATTGGCTGACTGAATCGCACGCAGATTATTCTTTTTTTTTCTTATATTATTTGATTTGATTCGGCGCTAGCAGCTCATCTTCCGAAAAATATGAAACAAACCGTGCTCTGTCCGCGAGGGAAGCCCGACATCAGACGTGTTCCTGTTTGACAGAAAGCCGGCTGACGGCCTCGCTGATTGGTTTTGTGCCCTTCATGTTCTCCTCCCATTGTGTATCCCCCGGTGCCAGGGATATATTTCTCCTCAATGACTTCTTCCTGTCAGCCATTTTGTGAACATGCAGGCAGGCTGTATACGAGGGGGCCCTATTTCAAAAGCTGCTTGTCTCCCGATTTGGGAAGCTTAAGCTCTTCCAACACCTGCAGTATGAATCATATAACATTCCCTCATATGGACAGTCCTCTGCATAAACACACACACACACACATACAGATACACATCTAGCTGGAGTGAGTATTTGCACGTTGCAAATGGAGACTAATCACCTGGTATCAAATCTGTTAGCTTTCACTCAGCCTGTGGAGGGACCTGGGTTAAATTGATATTTGCTGGTTCTCAGTGTTTGTTTTCTCCTTCTTGGAGTGGCAGATGGGTGGGGTTTACTGCCTGTTGGGTGAAGCTTGGATTGCAGATGGCTGTTGGTTTGCTCTTGCAAACACTTGCTCCATTTGTCTAGACATTAACAATTCGTATTATCTTAACAGAAAGTTGGAACTTTGACAAATTAACATTTAATTTTTTTAGAATGGCTTTAGGGTTTTGTCTTTGTTGTGTCATATATTATTTTGTTTTTTCTCTCTCTCTCTCTCTCTCTCTCTCTCTCTCTCTCTCTCTCTCTCTCTCTTTGCGAATGTCAATTACTCCCATGTAAAGATCAAAAAGAATCACTGAATTGATCCTACTAACAACAATTGACTGTACCTTACTTCTCTGTGCCATAGTGCTCCGATGTCATCCAAAATGTACAATTACAAACAGCCACACTGCAGACCCTTCATTACAATGAGCATGAGCACTGTAGTTTAAGTTAAACACACATAAGCCAACACCATCTTGCTGCCAAAAACTCACTTGTTTGTAGCTTGATGTTTGTACTCATGGGCATGCAACTCCCCCTCAAGAGTATCAATTAGGGCTAGTTATCAGCAATCGATTCTTTTTAAGTAGTACCAAGTACTAAGTGCCAAGCTCCTCCAGTCGAACAATAACTGCAATCTGTCCCATGGTACCCATCAAGAACAAAAAAAATAATAATTATATATATATATACAGTATTTGTATGGTTTTGCTCGCAGCCAATCCCTGCAAGCATACTTTGGTTTAATGTGACGTGTGATTGCAGCAAGTACAACCCATACAGCCTGGATCGCAATGCCTGCACACAAGGCTCTCAACGTGGAGAAGGCTGATGCTAGCAGCTAACTGTGTTAACAGCGGTGCAAATAAAAGGAGAGCTGCCAGCCACTTCAGGCGAACTGGAGTCGACCACAACTCCAACTCTTGTTACTGCAACATATGTGCAGTCCAATGCATTCTTTTTTTGTTAAGGAACTGTACTTAACCATCAAATACTCCACTCACTCTTTTTCCCACAATGCCCGGTGATCTGCTCCCGTCTCTCCCAGCTGTACAGAGCTTGGAGTTTCCTTGTAGGGAAGCGAGGAGGTCGGAGTATGGATGCCGAAGACCGCTGATTTTTTTCTACCTTATATCATTATAAATGTCACATTTAGAGTGGAGGAACAAAATAGACATCCCATGGACCTCTCAGAATTTGTAATGAACACTGTTAATTCCACTATTCATAGACAAATTTTTCAACCAATCGTCTCATAACTTGAAACCCCTGAATCATCCACATTCAGCTCCCTCCTCTCCATGCTAGAATTATGTTTTTCATACGAGGCTCAGTGCCTTCCATTGACGGCTTCCTGTCCCCCGTCTCTCCATGTCTTCCTCTCAAAACTCAAATGTTATGCTCCCATAACCTGCTAGCTCTCCGCTGTTTGTTTAGAGGACGCACGGTGCTGGTTATCAGCTTTCACCGGCAGCTATAAAAAAAATGAAGCCAAGGCAGCGAGCAGCTGCCATCGTGTGTGTGTGTGTGTGCCAGTGTGTCTGTCAAGTTTGTGCACATCCGAGCGTCACCACGGATAGTTGTCGTTGAGCAGAGAACATGAGAGAGTGAAACAAAATTGAATTTTGGGGCTGTCAACCAGCGCACTTTCAGCAGCCTGTCAAAATTGAATCACAGATGGCTCGATCAGACGGTGGTAAAAGGTTTTCTCCCTTCCACGTATAAAAATGTAGAAGGCTTTACACCCACTGTGAAATACTGCCCGTAGGCTCTTGCATACAATGCGTGCATGATTGGCTTCGCCGCCGGGGGGGCCCCTGTGCAGTACGTCGTAAGCCGTAACAAGGGTGATGGATGGAGCTTGTTACTCGCAAGTGATTTGCATCATATTTACTGTTGCCACAAAGCTGCCGTGGTAGCCATCTTGAACCGCATTTTTTTTCTTTCTCCTTATAATAGATCACTCTGTCCAAACTCATCTAAAAGTTGTTTCTCCTTTCTTTTTGTATTCAGCCTCTCAGGCATGGTGGGGGGATGGGGGGGAGAGAGAGATTGGTCTTTGACGCACACCGATCCACTTGTTCCCCAGCCTCCCTCGGCGCCAATCGACCCTCCTCCGCGCGTCGTTCCGCTTCTCCCTCTGAATGTTTCCAGGCTATACGTCTCCTCTTCCCTCTTGCTCTCCCTCTACTGAATCTCCCTCGCTCTCCCTTTCCCAATGCGGAGGCTTTCGCGTTGCAGTGCACCTTCAGGCTGTGTGTGGGCTGGCGTTGTGGGCTGGCATCTGGCAGCCTCTGATAAGAGAGTGAGTGAGCTGGTGCTATTCCTTCTGAGATGTTTTTTGTTTAATTTTTTTATTTCATTTTTTGGGTCGTCCAGGGAGACCATTGGGAACAATTTTCTGATGTGTCTGAAGGACCTTGTCGGAAAAGTGTTATATATATAATATATATTAGACCACAAACCATTACCACAAAAAATGTCTTATATTCTTTATGTGTGATGATTTTCTCATACGCTGCACCAAATATTAAAGCTGCAATAACGGATTTTTTTAATGAAAACACAACCAATGACATACATCTCATACATTTTGCGAGGAAACAATTGCCTGTTTACATTTCCAGCAGACAGAGAGCAACATTCACATTCAGTTCTGTGTCTTTCCAAGACCACCAGCCGATTGTTTGCTCTTTTTTAGCTCTGTTTTGGTCTCCACCAACTTGAGAGAAACTTTGAAAAAAATATTTGACTCTTTAGCTACTAAATGCTATTTAGACGGGGTCATCCCGATGTTAACTTTGTAAGAGATTGGTATCTTCGCAGTTCAAATTGAAAACGAATGAATGCAGAAGGACGTTATGCAGTTTGAATGATAACAATCTGCACAGCCACTCTTCCTCACATATTTAAGGGCATAGGTTTCAAGGAGTATAACATTAGTAGGCTATAAGCTGTAAGTGGGTGATTTCCATATTTGACCCAGAGAAACAAACATTAAACATAAAACTCTTTGATCTTGGTCTTATTAATGTGTCATATTAAGAGATTATTAACCTGGTGAACATTGGATCCTGGGAACGTAGATACGCTCCTAAGTTGACCAGCTAGTTGCTAACTTTGTCTTTTGGCTACTGGCTGGTGCTGGTTGGGTAGTGCATGGCTGGTTTGATTTGGCTTTTTTTCCGTAATAGCTGCTCCCTTCTGTGGCTTGAAATTAGGTTTGGAAAACCAAAACCATGAGCTGAAAGAGACTAAAAGCTCAGAAGGGCTGAAGGTACGGTGACCAGAGGTCCCAGTTTGTCCAGGATTGTACTTGTTTCAAGCCAGGTGTCCCAAGTCCTAACAAATATCTGTAAATCACTCCACCAAACGCTGACCAAATTTTCACGTTTTTTTTTATTTATCATAATTTAAATTAAAATAGTGATAGTAGTACTTGTTTTCAGCCCTTACGTAGACGTTTACCATGTTCTGTCCAACTCTTAACCCAATAGAAAAACAATGCACCTGCAGTCTGAATTCAACACTGATTTGGTTGACACACACAAAGACAAATCAATGTGTCATTGTTAAGGCTTTTGCTAAGAAGTTTGTGGCTCATTCTGACAGAACCTGTCGGTACACCAACGGTTAGCTGACAAGCCAATGAGAAAGTCGGTCTTTTCTAAAGAGCTCCAGGAGGCTTATTTCTTCCTTCTTGAAGTACCTGGCAATGAAATTGCTTTACATTATTGATCGTGCACAGTGGAAATGTCAAAATAAAAGATCATATAAAGCATTATAACATAGTTAGCCATTTTGCCGGCAGCCTGCGCTTGTGCACACTGACAAATCCCATGTGTGTGGTTTTGTCAGTCAGACAATCAATAATTATATTGCACCAATGCAATCCTTGTGTTTTGTGTTTGCTCATACAATATTCAAATAAAATATGTTTTGGTCGATTTTGGAAGACAAAACATATTTTTTCGTCTGCAGTTGTGTGCTGTCCATGGTGCTCTATCCGTGGTTCTGAAAGGTGAGCTCGGTTGGCATGCTAAGCTCTTAATAATTGTCCCCTCTTAAAACATGGCCACATACTTCCTCCACTTACTGGTTGTGAATAGATTAGGGCTGCAACAACGAATTGATTATTAAAAGGGTTGGCAACGAATTTCATTATCGATTCGTTGCGTCGCGCGATTATTACGCCACTCAATAAGTCGCGGAGATGTTTGAGTATTAAAAAAAATGGTTGAGTTGAGCGCAGAGCAGAGCGGAGGTAGAGGAAAGACCATCGGAGAGACCCGTAACGTTGTTCTGAAACACACGGCGGAGGCAGAGAAATCAGTACGACCTAAGTCATTCAAGGTGTGGGAGCATTTCACACTAAATAAATCGAAAAAGTGTGTTAATTGCAAGATATGCAAAAGCAACATGGCACGGCACGGGAGCACCACGGTGATGATTCAGCACCTAAAACGTAAACATGTTGGAGTCCTTGATGAGGAGGAAGGGAGTTCAACAGCAGGTTAGTCACTACAGAATCCTACTGTTGTTCCGTTTTGAAGTGAGGAACGTAACGTCCCTCCTGTAGCTCTCCTGGTGCTGCTGTTTACTCGTTATCCAGATGACAAGCATGACAAGTTAGCTTTAGCTCGTTAATAACAGTAGTAAAGCAGGGGTGGTATAGTTTGCAAGACTAAAGACATGTTTTTATTCACTCGCCTTTTCCCCGCCGATTCATCGATTAATCGAAAAAATAATCGACAGATTAATCGATTATTAAAATAATCGTTAGTTGCAGCCCTAGAATAGATAATCTGAGCCACAGGCCGTTGTTTACTGCATTTGAAATCTCTTTCTGGGAAGTTTTGGAATGAATTGCTTACCTCAGTGAATAAATACTGCAACATCTGTATATTCATTTTACTCCCAAGCCCTGCTCGGTTGAATAGCGTACATGCCCCTTCTTAATGAAAGTATCTCCCCTGTTACTCTTTTTCTCTATCTTTGTTTTGTGTTTGCCATGGGGCTGTAGTTATGAAGGTATAGGGATTCAACATTATTTGTCATTCTGCAATTAATTGCAAATTAATTGCAACTTCCGGGGAAAGACTTAGACATATCTAATTGCTATAATCATATCCAGGTTACGCCTCACATGGGAATGTGAGGCATCATGGGCCACAGACTGTGGCTTTGCTAGCAGAGGAGTGCCAGACTGGCTGGCTGCATCACCTCCATTGTATGGCTCCATCGACCTCTCACATGTGTCCCAAAATCCCAATTCATAAAAGTCTGTAGTATTTCATAAGGTTGTCACTAGTGGCATCTGTGGTCAGTGTTTTTTAAGATAAAGTTCAGAAAAAGAATTCTACCCATATTTTGGTTAAACCTTTAAATGTCATCAACTCCACTAATCTGCTTCATCTGAGTCAGAGCTGTAGATGTCAGGACCTTTAACATTTGTTTTGGCTTATATGTATTGAAAGCTAGACCTTTGACCTATGCCAGAAAAGTAAAAATTGTCCATGTCCAAGTGATAAGGAGTCCAAGTCATAAATACAGTATATTTTTGGAATTTGTTGCTTTAAAATGTTGTCCTGGGCTCCTAAATCAAATGTATTCATCACCCAAAATCAAGCTGCCAATAGTTTAAAGCAGTGATTCTCAACTGGTGGGTTGTGACCCACGGACCCGTTTTCAGTGGGTCACGGGCCTTTGCCTGGAGAAAGGCGTGCTTTTATTTTGAAGGGGATTTTTTATGCAGCGAAGTTATTCACACTCCTTAACAGTATTTGGCTTTAATGCCTTGTAATGCTAATAGACACCCATTTCACAGTATAGAAGTACACCCACAAAGGTTGTTTTCATGTGCTAATTGAGCGAAACGCAAGTACGACACCGACTACATGAGAGGACATTTTCTGCTCAGGTTCAAACTGCTCCATCTTTTCATTAAATAAATTTGAGAAGTTGAAAATTTGGGTCATTAAGGGGTGATGGTGGGTCCCGCAGCCAGACCAGTTGAGAACTTCTGGTTTAAAGATATACACACAAAAGTGGCGATTTTTCATTGAGTTATTGGTCTTTTTTTAAAGCTATTCTTTAAATAGAAAACATTATTGTGTGTTTCATTGTTCAGTAAGTAAGTTGCAGAATCTAATAGATTGTGTCCTTGGGGTGTGACCTTCTGCTTTACAGTCAAATCACAATAAAATGCAGCACTTCCTGAATACACATAGTGTTTGTCTATCTGTCCTCAGGGCTCTTCTGTTTCAGCTTCTTGATTCTCTTGTTCGACATGATCTCAAAAACATCATGGAGCATGCAAGATAGTAAACACACACACACACACACACACACACACACACACACACACACACACACACACACACACACACACACACACACACACACACACCCCCACACACACACACACACACACACACAATCCAGGCCCTGGATATTTCACCCTTTGCTCCATCTCACGCTTGAAAGGTCCGGAGTCTCTGGCCGGAAAGTTCAGCAGTCAGGGCCGATGTGATGTGCCGGGCAGGGAGCCAACCAGATATGAAATGATGATGAGACACAAGTGAAATGCTTTGACTGGACGAATGGAGCAAAAAGCACAATGAGTTGTAAATTACCCGTTTACGTCTGACGTAGTGCAGAACCTGTGACTTACGTTGGGGAGGTGTGAGGTGCGGATCCACCACTGCAGCTATATATGTGGCCAGCTTTTTGTGGGAGCTTTATAGAAGGGCGCTGCAAACTGACTCATCCGTACATATATATCTGGTTTCATGCTATATGCAGGATACATATACGCACATTGGGGTTCAGAGGGTTAAGGGGGACACAGTCATAACTTGTGTGCAACAAAGAGGAGCCGTGTCTCCAACACGAACCTTAGAAACCAGCTATCAGGTCATATCCAATATTATTATTATTATTAATAATATTAATATTATTTAATTGGATAAACGCCATGAACCGATATCTGTACATGAATGCACAATCTGTAGGCATCAGGAGACGATTTGGGTATCGGAATAGCCTTGGCTTCCGTTTGTAGTCCATTTGGTCAGGACCAATCACGTTAGTGGGCTCCAATCTTGGAACCCGCCGGCTATCGTCGGAAGATTGATTTAGCTTTTTATTAGTCTTTGAGAAACATTCTGGTCGTAGACGTCAATCAACTCCAACTCCATTCTTGCGCCTCATGTTGCTTATCGGACTGTGAACAACGGCTGGTGCGTGGAAGAGGAAGTCTTGGCTAGCGAATATCCACACCAGAACCCCTGAAATATAGGCCGTTTCACCCATCCACTTCCCACCCTATGTGTTTGTTTTGGTCTTTATACTACATCATCACACTCGTGACTAAGCGTCGGTATTTGACGCCGTGGGACTGAGAACAGGCTGTCTACTGACAACTGTTAGCACCTGCTAACATTCAGTGAAATGATCAGATTCATTAAAACACGCTAAAACTCTAGTGTGACTGTACTAAAATGCCAGTGACAAACATCGATTTTACATTATGTTCCAGCTAATGGCATCACTGAGGTAGAGTAACGCAAAGTGTTCAGTCAATGTGTCACAAGCTCCAGATGGTTGGAGCTACCTACATCATTATGGTGGATGAAAATAAAATAAAACCCTCTCAAAGCCTGATTCTCCATCTGCACGATCCACTTCTTAATCACGCCGCTGGCTCGTCTTTACTTATAATATCCATGGCAATTTAGTGCAACCTGCTCTGCTCAGATGATTCAGCTTACCTCCACTGGCACATTGGCTGTTGAATATGAATTGAGCTCATATCAGTCATCCCAGACTGCCAGTGCACATTGTAATATCATCACGATGAAGCTTCTAATTGCTTTGCCATTAACCTTTAGATTTTGCCAAGTCATGGATCTAAATTTCTCTTATACATTTATAACCTTTTTTATTTTGTAATTCTTTATTTTTCGTCTGAAGGCTGCTAGCAATTCTCTGACCTTAACACTTCCATTGTAAATAGCTTTAAAAAACAGTATCATGTCCTTTCTGCAGGGAATTGATAAGAGACATTAGAGACATTTAAGGAATGAGGTGCTTTCAGGGACATAACAGCCACAACAAGCTAAATATTATGCCAGACAAAACAGCAAAGATAAATAGACACAGTCTAATCCAATAAAGGTTAATTAGGTCGGCAATGGTTAAGAATTTTTTTTTTATAGAAAAACAATTTAATTTATTAACTGCTTGCCTCAAGCAACATCAATTAATTTGATCCTGTTTTGTGCTGTGGAGACCTCCCCCCCTGCGCTGGCATTCATTATTGATTGCGGGGGGCTTTCATGAAATACCAAGCAGGGTGGTGAAGCCTCATTCAATTAATCAGTACGTGTGTGACAATGTGTGTTTGAAGTCGGATGTCGGAGGAATGTATGTGATTAGCAGGAGACAATGGTGAACCAGAGGAATGAAGGGGCTTCACGGTTTTAATATGTCTGACCTTTCCCAATGTGGCGGCTTGTTAGACAGGAAAATGTCTCATTTGAGGATTGGAAACGTGGAAGCAAAGTGTTCATCATCCGCTCACCTGTAATTCTTACATATTCCCTCTCATACCAAGCAAATGAGATGATATTGACATTGTCATGGCAGCCTGCGCAGACAAACAGACCTTTTTATTCTATAAATATTTTGTTGCGATGGCACTTTGCGAGTAAACCATAAATCCATAAATCATTGGAAAAAAAGACACTTCCTATAACCCCAGAACTTGCCTGAGAATCCAAACATTTTTAAGTTTACTTAAATATCAGAGTAACTCAGTAATTGCTGTCTGTGCATCCATGGGTACACTGAGAACAGGAACCGCTATTAGTCAATTCAGCATACTTTTAATGGTGCCAGATTGCCAAAATGTACACAAACATGCGTAAATAAACCCCAGCATAAGTCACAATCTCCATGGCACACTCAATTTGGCCTGACTTTGAAAACCATTGAAAGTTCTCAATCTGTTGTTATGATGGATATCTGGTTTTGAGTTGAAAACTTTAAGAACGGGACCAAAAACTGCCCGGCAAAAGCTACTTTGCTTCCACAAAGGAAATAAACTGTGGCCTCGGTTTCATCGACTTGTCTTGTTAAAAAGCGCAAACACAGTTACAGAGCCCCACTCAACCATATCATGACTCTGTCTTTGACAGTCTCACAGCCTCTGTAGCGAAGTTGCCAAAGTGTATTCTGCAAATTCAAGGCTGATTATAGTTTTCAAATGTCTTGTGGAAAACAAACTGAGCATTGTGGGTTTTCTTTGATGGTTAAACAGTCTGGACGTTTTGGCTCGTCCAGTTGTATCACATCATAAACTGACAACGGATGGGTTTGAATAAAGGCTGATTTTAACAAAAGGCAGAAAAGACAAAGATATTGCACCGCTGCAGGTTAAGAGACTACAACCTCACACCTACCTAGATAATAGTACAGTAATATGTTGAGGGCCAGGAAAGCTAATGTTTGCCATGTTCACCAGCTGAGTTTGACGTGTTAGCAGGTGAGCAGGCTAAAACCCACTAATGCCCCTACAAAATACAAAGACATAACCTCAGTGGTCCAGTAACAACAGCCCTGCTAATGGCTCTAGTACATGAACTACATACACGAGTCTCAGCTGCTGCTGTTGTGAAGAAGAAGCCAATCGGAAGCAGCAATCAAAGCTGCAGCAAATTAGTTGCAATCAACACATTCTCACTCCCAGCTCGTCAAATACCGACATTTGGTCAGGTACAGTGTGCCAGTTTATGTTTGTTGCATGCATATAGTGTGGTATTCAAAATTCAAAAGTAAGTTTTCTTAGTTTTTTTGGCTCACTTACTTGGTTGGGTTCAGGCATCAAAAGAACTTTGTGCGCTAACTGCAGAAGTCACTTTGCAACATTAAATTGGTGATGGACTGGAGAAGAACAGTGGTCTCCTGGGTGAAAGTCGTTTGTTCGTTTGACCCATCCACCCGTCTAATACTGAAGTGGGTGGATTAACATTGGAGTTACTTGAAAGCCGGACATGTCGCATGCAGATGCCGAGAGTCACTGACCAAATGGCGGTGTTTTCAACAATCCCTTCACACTCCGTGAGTCAATCAGCAACAATATGAAATTGGAGTCATTTACAAACTTGTAAACTTTTTCATCTTGCCAATATCTTAAGCTCTGTGAATCAGTGCGTCTTATCAAAAATACTTTTTGGTTGTTTTGTGGTTGTAAGTCCGGCTTTTACCTTTTGACTTTCTTTGAAATAAATATCTTTAGTTAATAATCTGTTGTACTGGAAACTCTACTGGGAGAGTATCATTCCCAAGGAAGTGCTCTAGCTACTAATCAAGTAAATGGTTGTTTACTTCTGGAACTCTGGATGCCCCGAAACGTGTCTTTACACTTTGCAACTCTTTTCTTGTGAGAAAAATGAAAAGTGTGATCTGCAGCATGTCAGTTGCACAGTAATAAGAGGATGAAAAGAAGGCTAAGGCCAACGCTCTGCATGATGACCTATCTGTATACTACCCAGAAAGCATTTGGTCAATGAAGCAGTTTTAAAAATGGTGACATTAGTTTATTTGGCTAGCCTTCAGAATTACTAAATCTAGTTTTTTTCTTGGTCTGTTCAATCAGACTTGTACAGACTTACCAAAAAGGCAAGACTGATAAAAGTCTACATCAAGTCATAGAGCTTTTTTTTTGGGAAGCTTGTCAGAAAAGGTAGCAGGGAGTCAAGCTCACAGCTGGTTGATGTAATGCTGTCGCTGTTCTAGAGAGGCAGGCCCTTTCAGGTAGTCTCTTCCTATCCAGCAGACACAGAGACGATTCTGTACAATGTTCTGTGGGTAAAATGTGATTGAACAGACAGATTACTTTGGTTATCACCCAGAGAAGCGTCCGGTCTCAGCCACGATGTGCTGCTTCCATTTTTCAATGCGATAAATCTCCATCTTTTGTCAAAATTCCCACGTTGCACAACAATCAATCTTATAAATTTCCTTACAAAACGTGTACTTTTCCTAAATAAGCACAATGCCTGACATTGTAGATTAATCGTACGCAAGAAAATAAATAAACAGTTAGTTTGTCAGTTTAAAGCTGCAGGAGGTAAGTTTGGACATGCCAGCAGCTCCAAATACCGGCGAGAGATAACCGTTGTCACAACTTAAGAGAGTCTGAGCGTCAGCACCCGCAAATAATGCAACATGACATCAGTGGATTGTGCACATCACACTCGGGTTTACCAAGCTGTCGTCCCGTGACAACACGTTTTATCAAAGTGTAGCAGAGGAAAAGAGAGAGGCAGGGAGATGTGATGCCGGCGAGTCCGGCTCTCTCTGCTCAGTAATCTGCCACCCCAACCCCCCCACCCCCCACCCCCCACCACTCCCCTGTGTTTGTTGGAAGATTACGCGACTGAAAGCAGCTAACAACTGCAAAAAGCAGTGAGGCAAAGAGTGCTGAGCTCAGACAGGAGGGTCTCAGTTAGGAGGACTGGTGCTGTCCTCACTGTAGCAGCCTCATTCTGTGATTTCGGATATGTGATAAGGGTTTCTGTTAAACATAGATTGACACTCTACCACCTAATTTGGGTCCACAATATGACATCTTCACATGAACACCTGCACTGATAGATGGACGGTTTGTTAGTTCCAAGGGAAGAGGAAGCCATCAGAGTGACCGTGACTATAGTACCCATAGGACACTTTTTTTGTCTAACAGATGGCAACACAGCTGTGCAGTCATGTTCACGCGTAGGTTAACCTTGTACAACAAAGTCCCGCTCGCAAAGCACACCTTGTTTGTGACAACTCACTATCTCTCTCTGTTTGACTTTTTTTTTCTTTTTCTTTCACTCGTGGGACGTTCCAATGTATCCCCATACATACCCACATGATTAAATAGGGCGGTGCAGAAAAGATTCTCGTGAGCGTTTTTTTTTTATCTGGCTTTGCAACCGAAACGACTGAAAATCTTGTTTATGGTCAGAATTAGGTCGTTGTTAAAAGCTACAACCTAGTTAAGGTTAGAGACCCATTGTGGTCATGGTTTTGATGCTTTGGCCTCTCATGTCACCAGCTGTTTGTAGAAGCATTCAAACATCACACTACTTCTATCTTTGCTTCTCACAAAAGAACAATGAACACAAGATGACGATTCTTATCTGAAATGTATAATGTTGAGAAGATGAGACGATGGAAACCTCTCTTAGATTGACAGTTAAATATGAAGCTACAGCCAGGAGAATGTTAGCTTAGCATCAAGACTGGAGGCAGCTAGAAAACAGCCAGTCTGTAGCTAGCAAAGTATCAATTTTGGAACCCATCGGCTATCGATCTGTCGACGATTTAGGGAAAAGGCCAATATTTCCTTGGTTCTGGTGTAGCCAGTAAATATCCGGTTTACTGATATCATACAATAAAAGATGATAAAAAGCTAAATCATCTTCACATGCAGGTGGGTTCTCAGATTGCATTTCTGCAAATTGTTCTCCACACGGACTGTGTACCTGCCTTTAATCAAAGCCTGCTCTAATGTGATTGATCATTACAACACAAACTACAACCAGAAAACAAAGCAACTATGGGACCAACGTCTTTGCCCTTTGCCTACAGATTCTGCATTCATATGCACATATCTGTTTATAGAGAGCAAACTATCAATATATTATATTAATTGTTAGGATTCTTAGAATGTTATAATTTAAGTAATCAAGCAAAGTATTACTTCCAAGAAGGCGAATAAGCATGGTGCAGAACCTGCCAATTGTCATACTGTGTAGGATTCGTCGCATTGGTTCAGACTCAGTGGAAGTCTATGTGAAATCTGGTCCACCAGCTGACATGACAGACTGACTGGTCAATTTAGAAACAATCACTATCCATCAACAGCCAATAACAGATATCTGCTCTTTTCCTGCTGACAGGAAATTGGTTCAATAAATACATGTTCCCTTTCAGGAAATGGGCAAAGAACAATCGATTATTGTAATGTAGATTTTCGCCATGTGACTGTGTATAATATGTATTTGTTCTACATGAATAAAATGTGTGTGGAGACTGACATGTGAAACTAAGGTCAGAAACACTGCACTTATCCATTGGTATCAGTGGCCCCTCTTACTGGTGCGATATAATCCACTTTTTTTTCTGCAAGGCACACATTACTAATCCATTAGTAAAATATGCGCAATATGTTAAAATTGCTGCAGGGTGTATTTCAATGTGTATATGGCATTTAAAGTACAGATTAAATTGAGCAGACATTCTATGGGGTCATGAGCTATGCAAAACAAACTAAGGTTAGGAGCCTGATCTCTAGGGCCCTATCTTATATCATTCTTACGTCATTGCTTCAGACCAACGCAGTTGTCATTGAAATGCCCAGCGCCCAAATTGTGTAAGTAGCAAATACACTTGTGCTCACCCATGCCACCCATGGGCTGTTGGTCTTAAATGAGGTGCGGTCAAGTGCATTGTTGGCTCATTAATATCTTACTGAATTTTTCTTCTATTCAAAGGGCGCATTACTTAGATGGTAAGAACGCATAGACCCAGCTTGTTACACAGTGCAGCAGCGCTCTTTCTCCTCAGTTGAGTACGTCATTGGTGCATTTGCAGTCAAATGGAGGCGGCAGAGGCGGAGAGTCCACCGGAGAAGGACCACACCTTGCCCCTTCTCTCCCTTCATAATATGCCACGACTGTTCTACTCAGTAAACGGAAAATGAAAGTCATCAATAAAAGACAATTCGAGGGCTGAATTCTGTCGAATAGTTGAAGCTTCGAAGCTTCATTCATAATGTTGACATTTTAATTCTCAATCAACATTTGAACGCTGCGCAGCTTCTTTTTTTTATGTCTATTCATCGTGTTTAAACATGGTATTTCTGCACGGTTGCAGATAAAGATCAGGCTACACTAATCCAATTCGTATTGTATTATTTGTAAAATTTGATTCCAGCAGCGGCTGTATTGGGTTGTTTCCGACTTGTGTGATCGAAACATTTCCAATAACTCCAGCATCAAAAGTCGAAATGTAATGATGATATAATCATTTCCAAAATTCACAACATGTTTTTATCTCGAAAAATAGTCTGCTTCAATCCATATTTGTTGCTGTTTAGCCTTTCAAAAACAACACTTTCTCTGCAGAAAACTGCTCGCTTCTCCAATTTGCCGAATTCGCCATTTAGATAGTAATGTGTAAAGGGAATGGATGATGACACTGATTGGTTTGAGTCATGTTAAGCCCAAAACACACCTTTTGATCAATTTGGAGACTACATACAGCCCCTTAGGCCCTCGCGCCTTACTTTGCGCCCAGATTAAGGGCCGTTTAACCAGCAAAAGTGGAGTTGAACAGGCAGTAAATGCACTTGTGCCATGCACTTTAGAACATGTGCTGTAGATTGTTTAAATAGGGCCCATGGACTCTAATGGAACCCACAAATAAGAATCTAATTATTGTTATACTCGTTGAAGAAGACAAAGTATCTGCTTTTGGAAAAGAGAAGAAAAAGCTTGAATTTACTCTTTTGCTTGAGAGTACCTTCAAGCAATAAGCCATTGGTGCAATAAATAAATAACTGTTTACTCTTTCCTTTATTGCCATTTGATTGATGAGAGCGCCACTGATACAAACAAGTGATTCAACCAATTACCAGATCTTAAAAGCTTTTATATTTGAAGGGATGTCCTTTTACATCCACAGAAACAACAACAGCATATTTTATTTTATGAGTGCAGGGAAGCAGCATTAGAGTAACAATTTGCAGTCTGCACAGAATGCCTATTATAAACACTAATGTACAAAACACTAAAGCAATGGATGCACATAAACACATTTTAGTTCTTCCTGAGTTTGTTCATTTGCATATAGTCGGAGGAGTAACCTACTGTGTTCATGGTGAAAAGTCTTAAATCAACTTTGATTTAGTAGTTACTGTAGTTACTGAAGTAATGTGTGAAACAAATAATTACAGTAATTCATGTACAAACATTAGCTGTAGTTAATCTACTTTCTTTACATGCAAATGAATACTTATGTTCAATGAGAGACGCTTCCTCTCAGATCTTCACCTATTGAAACAGTGAGTTACGTCAAGCTTTTCATTTCTGTACAATGTTCTGTGGGTAAAATGTGATTGAACAGACAGATTACTTTGGTTATCATTTACACGTTTACAATGATAATCCTGGCACATTCACCATCATAATTCTTAGTATTCTTTGAAACCATTGGTCTCTGAGTTGAGTGGGCCTCCCATTTTACAGATTTTTGAAAGCAGAAATGACGATTGTGAATATTTATCAATTGTAGCTAGCTGTTCAGGACTGACTTGTTGAAAACAAACCATGTGAAAGTTTCCCTTGATGGCTACGTGCATGATATTGTGCACAATCCTTGTTATGTATTTTTTAGGTAGCCTTATAAGGAAATTGATTTGTTATTTTGTTCTAACCTGTTCGGATCCCTAGCTTGCTGAAGAAAACATACTCAGGCTAGATGTATACTTTAATGTTCATATTTTCACTCTCACAAGAAAAAAAAGCCTTTTAGGATGAGGACTAACCCATGAGAATGAAAAATGTAAGACTGATCGGGTCTGTGTTTAACTGGAAATTGATTTGTATGTCTGTTAACTGAATATTCTGTTCTATGGAGTGATAGAAAAAGCTATCCAAAATTCTCTTTGTAAAAAACCTTTGACTCTTATTTCAATCAGGAGAGACAAGTCCGATAAAGAAAAGATAATTGTTTATTAACAGCAGATGATATGGGATGATAAAGTCTTCACAGAGTCTTTGGCGCTTGGACTCTACAGGGAGAGTCCAGACACTGGTGGTGGTGGTGCTGATGAGGCTGATAGAATGATGAGTTGATGAAGCTGATGGATCTGCGAAGACTGGGCAGAGATGGGGAGGTGGAGGGGTGCGTAACAGCAGCATGAGCGTACTGAAGGTAGAGAGACAATCATATTTGAAAGAGACAGCAGCAAGATGATAGGCTAACGATGTAATTGTTTTGTTGTGCTATTGGATGAAGGAGACCAGCTGATCTAAACAGCTGACATCATGATTGACATCTCCAAACAATGAAATAATGAGTGAGCATGGGTGAGGAGTGATTGGCAGATGTCTGAGAAATAAACTACGGGCTTGGGCATGCATGAGTACGCTAGAGCTTCATACGGCAGCAAAATAAACCTGAACCTGGCTTTATCCAATGTTCAGATTTCTGTTATGGAATTGTATGCAAATTAGCACATATTTAATGAGATAATCCCTTATTTGCATAACTAAACTACATTTCAGAAAACTTGTAATACAAAAAACGATTGTCTTCATGTATTTAATCAAGTGGGGAAGTTTCATGGTGATAAATAAACTATTTACCCTATTCACCTGGGGGTGTCTACATCCATTCATTAACATTTTTAATCTTGTTTGTTTATGCTTTTTGGAAAGGTGATTTGAAAAGAAAAATGACAAAGAACTCTTTAGATGCAGAGTATCGCCCCCTTGCAAACTTCTTCTACAAAGTTTGACTTCTAGTTACGAATCCTGGTTGGACGTTTGCTTTGAGTTCAACAAACCGTTACGATATTCAGTATACACAGCATTCTACATAATAACTTGCACAAGCAGTAGGCCTACTTATGAAATGAAATGGCACAAAAGAAATGAAAAGTAACCGTATTGTATTTTTCCACAGATTAGATGGAGACAGGCACAGCAATCACTAAAGAAGCCAGAGGGGGCACAACCATTCAAATAGGTTAACAATGAATTTCACAGTTCTGTTTGTCATCGCCGATGCGCTGTGGAACTGAGTGTGTGCTGATTGTAGATGGTGTTTTAGGACTCGATGAAGCCAGTGAGTAACGGCGTTAAACATCCTCCGTGGTTCTCATCTCTTCTATTCCTCAAAAGGTCACCCCTTCCTCTCCTCCGCCTGGCTTTCTCCGCCTAGCAACTTCCCCGCGTATGACACACGCCTTAATGAAAAACTGTGAGATCAGAAATTACGCCGGGCTTTTCAACCGCATCCAGCTAGCACTATGTGCATTCAATTTGTATATTTTCTGCCTTTTTTGGAAAATGCTCACACACCATAATTGTCCCTTTTCAGGGGGCGAGGAAGATCAAAAGAGAGTATGAAAAAGGCAGCTTCTGTGGGTTTGCAGGGCTTTTCAGTAGCTCTTTCTAGATGCTGTCCATTAAAATGAGTCCATGAGAGGAACATTCTGTCTTCACTGACAGCTCTCACCGTGAGGCCTTCTGGGGATTAGCTTCAAAGTGCTGAGAGGGTCAGAACAGTATGCATCCAGTCTGCAATCATTTGGTTAGAAAAACACCTTTTCCACAGACTTTCTCACAGTTTTCTGCGGTGTTGATTGAATTCTATATGATGGGCTGCTCAGAATGTAACAGCCGAGAGAAAAGGTCTATTTGTGGTATGAATGGATAATGCCAATTAACATTGTTTCTGTCCTTAAATTAATATTCGCCAAAAACATCTGTGTTTGGTTATTACGATTTCCACCAAAAAAATGCAAAAAAGAAACCTAAGAGATTTACATTGTTATTTTTCTGCAGTGCATACAGTTTGTTGAAATGTCAATTCCTCCACAGTTATTTATTTTAATTTATCATTTTCCCGCCTGTCATTTCGTTCTAATTAACTCTGTGCAACACACAGTCCAGATGCAGTGGCACTTCATGATGTAATTACGAACTGTTATCAAGAAGGAGAGGGGTTATTTATACATATTTCTTCTTGTAATTAGGAGTTATTGAAAAGTGGAGTGTACACGTGAAGGGGTGTTAGAAGGTAGTTAGATAGATAAGGGGTCCTCGTGCTGCTACCAGCAACTCTCACACTTATGAATAATTACGAATGATGGCACAGACATATAGTCCCTCCCTATGGTTCTACTGAGAACCACGCTATTAATAAATGAAATTGAAATAGATAGATTGAAATAGATTTTTAGGTTTTAGGTTTATTAGGAATTAATGATACAAATGTCTGGGGGAATTAAAAGCTCGTTGGATGACGCCAAGTGTGGCCATCCGCTCGGAGGAGTCAGCCAGGTGTGAGGTTCTGTTAAGACTTTCATAGAAGTGTGCCGTTTTTGTCAGTCAAGTCTCATGAGTCTTAACACCAGCAACTTATCTTTTGCCAAAACGGTATCAACACAATGGGGAAAGTGAACAAATAAGACAAATCAATAAAAACAATACAGAAAGAAGAAGACGCTAATAGTAAACATACGGACCAGAACTATAATCCTACACTGTTTTCACATTTACATTTCCAAGATGATGCATCTTTCCAAAGGAGGACAACATATATTGCTTACTGCATATGCATGTGCCCCTCTTGATCTAGTTTCCACCACATGCAAGGCAGCACGCTGTATCTGTAATGACAGCTTATAAGTGTGTGCGTCATTAAAAATAGCTCCTTAGCTGTTTAATCTTCATTCAGAGGATCCTCGTGTGATTTCTCACACCTTCTTTGCATTGCAAAATACATGCATATCAATGTTATAATGGAGAATATTAATGTGAAAAAATCCGCAAGGATGATAATCAGACCAGCTCATCAAGTACGCCGCCACGGTCCAAGGACCACGATGGAATTTTATCTGACCTGTGCTAATAGAGTGTCCTCCACACACAGACACACACACACACACACACACTATCTCTGGATGGGAAGATTATGTTGTTCTAATGTTTGAAATGTCAATGTTGTAATTATTGCATTTAGGCGTCAAACACTAAAATCATCACACATCATCCTTACGTATGTCGCACAATGACAACAGTGGGATAAAAACCTGAAGCTCAGAGTTTACTGTGGTTGATAGCAGGTTAAGAGACACAGTCTATTTTTGTTCAGATCTATGTGCAATTTGTGTAAGTTGGATGGCTTTGAAATCATGATTACCGACACAACAATAGTAGAGAAATCCTTGGATGTATATTAGATAACCATTCATCAGGAGATAATCTCTATACAACAGATTCTGCAACATTTTGCAAGATTTTGATATCAATTTGTAGTTCAGTTAGTATTGACCAATCATGTTTGAACAGACATTGGTTAAATGCAGCTAAACAGTGCGTGTGGAGAGCAAAAGAGTGTTGTTCAGAGGCTATTGTGGCCACTAACTTGGATTGCTCTCATTTTGAAAGAGTTAATTGGTTTAGGGTACAATACAGGGTGGACCAGATTAAATTCTGTATGGTACTAAAGATTGTTCGGGGGATGTATCCAAATATCTTTACTGTTTTTGTTGCGCAATCAAATGTTGTCTGACCAAAATCAGAGATCATTATCTCAAACTAACCCTTGTTTTCTTTTGTTTCTGCAGGTCCCCTTTGTATGAACTAACATGGACAAAGTGGTCATCAGTCTCCTGCTTCTGGGAACCGCAGTTACGATGGTCCATGCATGTCCCAAATACTGTGTCTGCCAGAACCTCTCTGAGTCTCTGGGGACTCTGTGCCCCTCCAAAGGCCTGCTCTTTGTCCCACTGGACATCGACCGGCGAACTGTGGAGCTCCGGCTGGGCGGCAACTTCATCCTCAAGGTCACAACTCAGGACTTTGCCAACATGTCAGGTCTGGTTGATCTCACCTTGTCCCGCAACACCATCAGCGCCATCCAGCCTTTCTCTTTCCTCGACCTGGAGACCCTGAGATCCCTGCATCTCGACAGTAACCGGTTGACTCAGCTGGGACCGGATGACCTCCGAGGGCTGGTCAACCTACAACACCTGATCCTCAACAACAATCAGCTGAGTAGGATCTCCAACACAGCCTTTGACGACTCATTAGTGACACTGGAGGATCTGGATTTGTCGTACAACAACTTGCGCAGTGTGCCTTGGGAAGCCATCCGCAAGATGGTCAACCTCCATCAGATGAGTCTGGATCATAACCTCATCTACTTCATTTCCGAGGGGACTTTTACAGATCTGGATAAACTGGCCCGCTTGGACCTCACGTCCAACCGTCTCCAGAAGCTCCCTCCAGACCCGATATTTGCGCGCTCCCAGAGCAATGCAGTGCTGAGCACTCCTTATGCACCTCTGCTCTCTCTAAGCTTTGGTGGAAACCCATTGCACTGCAACTGTGAGGTGCTTTGGCTTCGAAGGCTTGAGCGTGAGGATGATATGGAAACCTGCGCCTCTCCTGCTAGTCTAAAGGGCCGCTACTTTTGGTCTGTCCGTGAGGAGGAGTTTGTTTGCGAGCCCCCTCTGATCACACAACATACACACAAGTTACTCGTGCTGGAAGGCCAAACAGCAAGCCTGCGCTGCAAAGCAGTCGGGGATCCAATGCCAACTGTGCATTGGGTTGCACCTGATGACCGTTTGATCAGCAACTCCTCCAGAGCAACGGTATATGAAAATGGCACCTTGGATATCACAATCACCACATCCAAGGATTACGGGACCTTTACTTGCATAGCTGCCAATGCTGCTGGGGAATCTACAGCCTCCATTGAGCTGTCAATCATTCAACTCCCCCACCTGAGTAATGGTACAAACCGCACCACGCAGTCCAAGTCGGGGCTTTCGGACATAACTAGCTCCACTAAGATCAGCAAAGGGGAGCCTAAACCTCTACCAGAGAAGGTTGTGTCTGCATCAGAAGTGACTGCCGTCTCTGCTCTGGTCAAGTGGACTGTTAGCAAATCAACTCCAAAGGTCAAAATGTATCAGCTTCAGTACAACTGTTCGGAGGATGAAGTCCTCATTTACAGGTAAGAATGATTAATGCAGCTTGATTACATCCAAGTATGAGCTGAGACCTTTTTGGTCAAAGTGGTAAATTAAGTCTGAGGTAATATTTCACTTCAGAAGACTAACTGCTCAGCTTCTTCGGTCAATTTCTAATTGTTTGCTGGGTAAGTACTTGAGACAGTCATTTCCTCTGAAGAGTTACTCAGAGATGAACATTCATTTTTCTTAATCCTTGAGATTTTCCTTTTTACCTTTTTAAATCGACAATAGCTTTCACCAAAAGAATGAACAGCGAGTGCACATTTTTTAAGAACAGTGAAACCCAAAGTGAAATCCTTGCCCTGAGCCATTAATTAGAAATCCAAAAAGAAAAAGGATTATAGACCCTCATTTTAATATATCCTTCCTAAGCTGCTCAAGTCCATAAAGTGTAAGCTTGGAGACTGCAGCTGGAGATCTTTGGGCTCTGTGAAATCAATTTCCTATGTCAAATGAGACAGTGAAAGTAGTTGCATTCGACCAAGATAATTGAGCTGGAAATATAGAATAGAGCCTCAGCGTTTAACATTATATCAACCTGGGGAAGACATTAAAAAAGGCCAAAGGGCTTTGCAAACAAATAAATGCATTCTATGAGTCTTGCGAATCTATAAGATTCAATGTATTACATCATACAGCTCTTAGATATTTCCCCGTATTTGACCATAACTATACTCTTAACATGCTTAAAATGGTATTTACGGCATCAGAATAGCGTAGAAATTGGTAAAGTAACCTGTTTTCCTGTGTTCGCTTCATGCTTCCTCCAACACTGACAATTGCTGGCGAATCCCTTCAGCAACACCTCATCCAAAAACCTACACAATTTACCTGTATTGTGCATTCCAGCAAGAGCGGTTTAATGAAAGATAATTGACAGAAAAAGAGAAGTCTGGTTATTAGCTGGGAATATGAGATTAGAGCCGCACGCAATATTGAAGAAAGATATTGCTTTGTTCAAACACTGTGAATGCAATCAATAATAAAGGTGTTTATCTGATTTCCTTGCTTGCACACGGCTCGCTGTGGTAGATTGTCATGCCAGAAAAAAGACAACAATATGAAAATTCAGTACCTTTTCTTTTCCCGGTTATGGAAACGTCGGATGAGTCATCTGCATTTCTTAATTCTTGCAAATGCCTCTCATGAATTGTATCTAATGTCTACAGAATTGCCAATCTAACACTAATGTGTGCTTCATAACCCCCCCCCCCCCCCCCCCCATCCATTGATTTGCAGGAGCATAATTATTAGTGGTTATTTTAATGGCATTCCTGATGTTGTTGTTAGTCGAGAATCATTACTTCAAACTTCCAAATTATGTGATTTGATGCTTTTTAATTCATGTACAGTAGAAAAACAATCAAAAGCAATAGATGTATGTGTTATATATAATAATGGCTGCGCAGTCCCTTTTGCATGTCAGGAGACGAATTAGGAGCTGCGGGAATGATAACGTGCACAGAGAAGCCAACTACTGTTTTTGAATTAATATTACCATGACTTCATTGCTCACACGTGCACACCTACTGCGCTCCTCTAGTTGGCTGACACAGTTTCCCAAGGCACTGCCCGCACTCAAGCAATGGCATGATTAAAAATCAATCATAGCAAGAGGGGGAGGAGAATTATTGCCTGAGTTCTCGCAAACATGTAAGCCAACGCAACCTCTTCCTATTTATGGAAGAATGCAATTAAGGGTGAATAATGGACCGCAGCCCCACTATCGTCTGGGCGATTCAGAGCGTTATGGATAGATTCTGGGTAGACAATGGCCCTTATAGACTCTTAGTTACAGTTATCAGATGTACCCTCAAGTGAGCTCAGGTACCCCTTCACTCATACCACCCACCATGTCCAATTTATTTCAACACTATTTATCATATGAAAGTAGATATTAATGGAATTACTTCTTATGCCACAAGACAAGACTTAGCGTCATTGTTGGCTGTAGTGACGCTCGGGTGTGTCGTCACACCGGTTGACCAGCGCGTTTGCGTGAGCTTTCTAGGAAATATTGCAGGTTTAAGTGTCGCAACAAAAAGTGACAATGAGCAGCGTATGCAGTCTGCCTCGCTGAACAGCTCCACATAAAAAGGGTTAGCGGCTGCCAGCCCTTCTTTCTACATACAGTTTGCGTTTCATAATGGCCAGAATGTTTCATTTGATTTCATTATTAATGTCATTTATGTTTATTTTAGAGAGAAAAAAAAAAGTTGAGAAGCGTGTGCTCATTTGTGAGTAATAAAAACAATCCACATTTGAAACCCGGTTCTCTATTAATTTATAAAGACAAACTTGCCACGGCATTTTTTCGGTAAATATTTCAGAATGAAAGCCTCAACAAATGAAGCTATTCTGCCCACAGAGACATGCTAGAGGGCCTTCGTTTTGAAACAGAAAAGTGTTGAGTTAGAATTTTTAGAATTCTTACATTCTCGTCGTATTCTTCAGATATAGACATGGAAACTGTAGTAATGTTGGTGGTATGATGTCAAAATACTGTAAAAAGATAATTGTTATTTTTCCTGTGAACTGCTCATTGCACATGGAAAAAATAGGCGGCATGTTGAATCTCTAGAAGAGTCGCATCTGAGACGCAGCCGAGCCGCACCTGAGCCGCGCTGCCCACACAGGCAGTGTGGCTACTATTACCTGTTAACATGGGTGCCATGTTAAGCAAACACACCCACTTACACAACGATAGAGGCCACTTGTATCTTATCTGCTCTTAGACCTCAGTCAATTGTGCTAATTTAACGTATAAAGTTGGCAGTTTGCAAGTTGGGTCGGGTTTGGCTCCCTCTTCAGGTGTGGGTGGTTGATTAACGCATATTTGTATTAAAATGTTTTTAAAAAAACAACCCGCATCACTACTAGGCTGAGGCTCTTTTCTACAGAAGGTTAGGTCAAGTTTGCAGCATGTACATTAAAAAAAAAACAGAACACGTTCAACCCTAACATTTTGAAAAGATCTGTGCATGGCAACTACAGTATGGTAATGGAGGAAAAAAACAATAATTATGTACAGCTTATTAAAAATAAGCTGTAGCTTAGCTTTGATTAGGGTGAGGCAAGTAAAGCACTTTGGTTGGATGTTTTGAAAGTGAGCGCTGCATTTCACCTGTTATCACCAACAGAACGCCAGACACATAATCAGGCCGTATCATTTAATTATATTGCCCACATAACTGCATATATTCTTCCATTTGCTTTGAGATACAGAGCGATCGCCTTGCAATTGCTGTGTTTACATGCATTCATTTGTACAGAGCGGTTATTGCTGTGAACAAAACGCCTGCAACATAATGTCTTTGCTATACTGTACATGTGGTACTGAAAAAGAGAAGATACCCCAGAGACTTTCTTCATCTTCCTGAATCTTCACTCTCAATAATCTCCACCGGCATTAGAACACTTCTAGGAGTAAACTTTAACAGCCCATGCTGACAAGTCGCAATTCTTTGGATCCCCTTGTGGCTAGCTGCCGTAGCCCAACGAGAACTTGCTTTTTTTTGAGGAGGCGTTCGTCAGCTATGGTGTAACCTGTAGCGTAACTAAGGAGGCTATGCGTGTAGCCGCAGAAGTATAGATTAAGGCTAGGTTAGAGAAGTTTAGGGAAGGTGAGGCGATTTGTAAATTTTTTCCTGAGAAAATGTTGCAATTACAAATCCGTCTGCTGCTTCAGCACCACGTTCAGAGCCATGGATTTATCAGCACACAGCACAGTTTGTCTCGTGATATTTCAGATGGATAGGCCATAGATTCTAACTTGCACCAGGCAGACCAGTCCACACATATTCAACTAAACAACCCCTCTGCCACTCCACTCTTTTTTCCTAGTAGGGGATGGAGAGTGGGAATGTCGGGTTAACAAGGGGCATGTATTTTCGTCATTTTGCTGACAAGGGGATGGAAACCTCTCCCCAAATCGTCTACTGGTCGTAGGTCTGTGAAAGAACATAAGTCTGACTTGCTCCAGGACGAACACAGATCCACCACGTTGACTCCTGTTGGCGATGAATAAAAAACGTAATCATCAAATGTGTCCAATATGTATGCAATTCCTAGATCAATGGGCTGTGCAAACGGTTGCAGATATTTTAATGATGTTTCATTCTGATTTAACGAGATGTGGTCAGTAGAGTCAATTGCACTTAACAGACTGCTTGCAGTATGGTGATTGAATTCCCTCAAAGCACAGCATTTACAAATGCACCTGTGAAACGTTTCAAACTGTAATGGCAGTCTTTATAGACTGATGAGTTTGTTTGACGAAAGCTTCTATCACTGCACACGACACATCAGCATTTCATTGATTGGCAATACATCTTAGATAATTAAGCCATTGCAGTTTGACTTTTATTTCACTCAAAAGCAGTGAGGCATATTTAAACATCTGGAATAATAACAGACTAACTACTGAATGCTTGTTAAATGGCAGTTACAAGAAAATGACATTCAGTCCCGACAATATTCAAAAAGTATCCATTGAATACTTATGTCATTGCTATTGCTTCATGCATGTCAAATGGGATATGCTGGGACCAATGAAGTCATCTTTCTGAATTACTCTGTGCATATAAATAGCTACTTAGCATGCTTCATTTTGGCAATTTATTTGATCTGCCAATGTTGCTTTTAACACAAACGTTCTTTGGGCACTTTCACAAGTCATAGTTTGTTTGGATAATCCGAATCAGAGTGAAATTAATACTTTGAGTTTATCCATTTAGTCTGGTTCGGCTTCACAGTGCATAAATGAAAGTGGACCAAATAAAAAAAACAACGTATTTGCTGAGGGGAGTGTACAAAGGATTGAATTCATCTTATTCATCCTCAGAGCTGTCAATTCTATGCAGGGAATTGCAGACTTTGAAATATGACTGTTGAAGTTCGCTATGTTCACTTTGATTCAACACTGATGTACTATGCCTACAATTACTTGATAATAGTCACTGTCCTTGTAGACAATTTAGCATATCCTCTCTTCGGCCGAGATGTCCCATGTTAACCTGTTGTTAACCTGTGTCCATCTCAACAGAAGGCCTGCCCTGGCACCCTGCATTTCCTGTATACTTCCTGCAATTGGATTGGATTATGTTCTCACTGCAATCAAACCGCACTAGGGTTTGCTTAGGACCTGCTTGCGAGAGGTGGTCTCGGACCGGTTACTTTGGTCCGCACCAGAATACGATAACTGTGTTCACAACTGCCCAAACAAACCGCACCAGTGGTTGAACCACATGAGAGTTTGATTAAAACACACTAAATGTAGGCTTGTAGCTAATTTGTCTAGAACTGCCATCGCCAGAGGTCTTTATTTCTAATGCTGTATCTTTCTGTCTCTTGTCAGGATGATTCCCATGACTAACAGAGCCTTCGTAGTGACAAATCTTGTCCCAGGGATGCAGTATGATCTGTGTGTCTTGGCCATCTGGGATGACACCGCCACCACCCTCACTGCAACCAACATCGTTGGTTGTGTCCAGTTCATCACTGGGGAGGACTACCCGCAGTGCCAGTCCCTCCACAGTGGCTTCCTGGGTGGCACCATGATCCTGGTCATCGGTGGCATCATTGTGGCCACGCTGCTGGTGTTCATCATCATCCTCATGGTGCGGTACAAGGTGACAAGTGGCATACAGACTAATAAATTACCCACTGTGAGCAACACGTACTCGCAAACCAACGGAGGGTTGAACAGGTTTAATGGTGCGCCGCCACAGGTCAAGTCCACAGTGGTGGTTATGCGTGAGGAAATGGTAGAGTTCAAGTGTGGATCCCTCCAGAGCAGTCTGTCCTCATCCTCATCCTCCTCTAACTCATTAGACAGCCAAACAGGAAGGGGGGCTGCCGACCGCTACAGTTTGCAGGGCAGTGAATGCAGCACCCTGCCCAGCAGCAAGTTCAGGAGGCACAGGCACGGCGCCAAAGCACGGCCAAACCTGGACCACCTTTTAGGGGCCTTCACATCATTGGAGCTGCGAGGGGTAGGGAGAGACCACCATGGTGCTTCCGGCCCCCCTACCACTTCCAATGCTGTGATGACGGTGGCTGTGGTTCCCCCATCCGATAAAGAACCCCTGCTCGGGAGAGCCGAGTCCACTACCATGCTGGGACGTCTATTAGGGATGCCCCAGGAAGGTAAACCCAAGAGGAGTCACTCGTTCGACATGGGTCATGTGGGGGCTGCGCAGTGTCGCAGCACCTACCCTCGCAGGATCAGCAACATCTGGACTAAACGCAGTCTTTCCGTTAACGGCATGCTGCTGCAGTACGACGACAGCGAGGACGAAAAGCCCACTTTTGAGAGCTCTGAGTGGGTGATGGAAAGCACAGTTTGAATGGGTTTAACTATGAGGTTCATGGCTAACAGATCTATAACAGGAGCTGAAGGAACACGAGTGTAGAGGCAGGGTGTTCCAGAAGGAATCTGCCTTTGGGTATTGCATGAAGTTCATCCATGTGAATACTGTCTAAGTAATTATGTGAGAAAAAGACACTCAAATGAATTGATTCCTGGCCATGATCTCAAATCTCTGACAGTGTCTGACTGTATTTGAAATATTTTTCCCATCTCAAAACCAACACCGAACCTTGGATTGTGCGGAGGGAATCTTTTCCCGTCAACAAGCGCGTGAGATTGTCTCAGAAGGAAAGAGGGGTAAAAAAAGATGAGAAATTCAAAGTGGATTTACTGCATCTTTGTCAAAAGAACTAAATGAAGAGGATTCGCCTCAGCCGTGGTGAACTGGATGGGCATCATATTGTCTTGGACCCTCAGCATGTAATGGGACTACTGCAGCAGTAGAGAGAAAGACCAGATGAGCGAATATAGAACATTAAAAGAAAAGTCATTTTTATTTTCATCTGGTTTTTTTTTTATCATTTTGACTATTTATTATTTGAGTTGATTCATCAGTAGGCACAGCTCTTCAGTGAGTTTATAATATACACAAACAGTAACCACCCCTTTAACATACAGCCATTTCACATCACTCAATGGTACTCAAATTCCAATCTTTTTTTTTCTCAAACACTATGGTCTTATAGACTAAATTTCAGTAACACTCAACCACAGTAAGCCAGTCTTGTATTTCTACCTCAGGTTATATATCACATGAGGTTATTTAAATATGAAAGCAAATGGAAATACAACCGAACCCAAATGCACAAGAGGATCACAAAACAGTTCAAAACACAAAGTTATTTACTTGTTTGCAAATGCTTCAAAGGATGATTTAGTCTCCAGCCAATCAAATTGAGTAATGTTCCCAGCTCAGGTTCAATTCCTGCTGTTAGAAAAATGTTGTTTTGAAATGCTTTGATACGCTCCCAATCGGCCAATGCTGTTGACAGTGGTCCCTGTAGGCTCAAAGGCCATTGATGTAAACCGAGTGTTCGCCTCGGGATACGGTTTCAGATGCTATCAGCACATATTACAGTCGCCAGACGGGAATATCCTTTGAAATTAA
This sequence comes from Cebidichthys violaceus, assembly GCF_023349555.1. Classification (NCBI taxonomy): domain Eukaryota; kingdom Metazoa; phylum Chordata; class Actinopteri; order Perciformes; family Stichaeidae; genus Cebidichthys; species Cebidichthys violaceus. Next base: position 6,672,436 of record NW_027176395.1, on the reverse strand, counting down.
TCAAGCCCACTTAATCATTTGCTTATCCCCACAGCAGGATGTATTATTCGGCTCTAATTCTCTTTAGGTAACACAAACACGAGAGTATGACAATTACTCATTTACCCAGGTTAAACAGCGGTATGAGTCCAAATTGACTTTTATTAGCTTGATAAAGGTCATTATGCTGCTCAGGAGAGAACGTTAAGTTGAGAAAATGGGAGAAAGCTAACTTTTTAATGGCCAAACAGCTAAAAACTCTCTGGAAATCCATTTCACCAGATTGCATGATAGAGAACCTTTGTTGGTTTATGTATCATTTGAAGTGATTCATCAAAGGAACCATTTATTTTTCATTGACCCTCATACAGAGCTGTACATTGCAGTAAGATATTTTGAAATAGTGACTATTCTGGTTACTGCCTACGATCAACTTAGACATCTCGACACATTTGGATGCCTTTCTCAAAATCTTGTGGGTCACTGCTGCATTTTCAAGATGTGGGGTGGTCATTGTTTCTTTTTCTTTTTTTTTCTCTAATCGTTTTCATCCCTAGGTGTACCGTTCTGTATATTGGCATTTTTTTGTACAATAACTGGGTGAGAATGTAAAGGGGGGGGGGGGGGGGGGGAATCGTGCAGTAGTGCTTTTATTTTCATGTGAAGCAAACAGTGAGAAGGTGCTTTACTGTGGTGTACCAACTTGGTTATTGTTAGTTGGCTCACTGAGATGGGATTTTACACGATACTACATGTAAAACACATGGCTGTTTTTAAAGGGTCAGTTCACCAAAGTTACAGAAAATACATATTTTACCTCGAGTGGTATCTATCCATGTAGATAATCTTGGTTTATTTGCTCAGGTTATCCTTCTATGAGATGTCTACTTCTGCTGTGGGGGTTGGATGTGCAAATATGATAATAGATACCATGAGACAATATTTGTCAAGTGTCAGAGATTTCACCATATACTGTTAGGAGCTACTAAGGGTGATTAGGTGTGTGTGACGACGCTGTGAGTCGACTGTTTGTTCCAAACAACAAAGCCCAGCATAAGATGCTGCAATAGCATAAATTATATCAGAATTAAAGAGTTTTTCTTTATTGACAGAAGAGAAAAGAACAACACTGAAGGCTTTTCTCGCTAGAAAGATGTTTTCGCTCTTCACCAAATTTGATTGACAGAGAGTTCATCCAATCACCTGCCAAGTAATTTTTTAAAGTGCCTGCTCTTTTCCAAACAGATTCCAATGACGGATTCTCAGATGGTTTTGTGTTAATCCGCCACTGAAAATAGTCCTCAACAAATGCTCTATTCACGCCTGTTTGAGGCTAAATTTTAAAAGCTACAGTTCCAAGCTGTTTTTTTATTTTTGTAAATATATTATAAATTCGTGGCCTTGTGGAGTGCCACAAACAGGGTAGAAAGGTCAGAAATTAGTGCGAGATGGACTTACACATTGTTGGTTTTGGTCTTTTGATAGAATCTTTTAATAAGATTTTATTCACAGGATTTCATCCCCATCGCCCACTCTTACAATGGAGGGATGGAGGCATTCAGAAACATGCATAGTTTTGCATGATTTTCTAGGGAATCAACAACTAATTATAAACTTAACTCAATGAACTGAATTATTTACCTCTAAGAACTCTGTCATTTTTCCCATTTTAAATTACTGCAAAATTTCAAGGAAAAGTTTGGAGGAACTAACAGTATTCCTGATGGAAAATTGTGTTACTGAATTTTTTGAAAATTGCATTCACCTCCGTTGCTTTAGTTGGAGGCAGAACTCTCAAAGATATCACAGAAACCTGGTTAAATAAAGGGTGTCACCAGAGATAAATGTTTTTTTTGGTTGTTTTTTTGTCATTTGGGTGAACTGAGCCTTTGACCTGCTTTCTCTACTTGTGACATCATGTAACATCCTCCTCCACTCTGCTAACTGACAATACAATTTAACCGTGTACTTGACTCGACATAGTAATGACTCTCACCTGAGGTTCTAGGACAAAAACAAGAAGAAAAAAAAAACTGTTTCTGTGTGAAAACATTTTGCTACAAAAGAACATAAAATATTGATGAATTCCTATGAACCAAACTGGCTCTTCCGTGTTTTATCTTCTTGCAACGTCTCACCACACCACACACCAATTATTTCACCTGCCTTGGATTGCATTAGTAATCGCATTTGTTGTTTTTTTTGCCCTCGTCCCTCTGAGTTTAGAGTGTTACCTTACTGTTCCGACCCGCAGAGTACAAAGGAGCTAATGGAGTGTCCTTCCTGCCTCGCTGTCTTTGTTTACTGGAGGATGAGCCAAGGGTTTTCCTCCTGTGGTCCAGCCGCTGTAATCAGGCCAGTCGCTGCTGACTCACCTCAGCGCTGCCCTTATTACAAATCGCCGGTACATGCAGCTCCTGGCCAGAGCCCATAATAAGGCCTTAATTCATATAATCTGTCAGGAAAGGTGCTTACGGCAGCACAGAGTAAATATAATCTCCACAGGGGCCAAGCCGTGCATGATAAGACAGCGGTACGCACCTGCTGAGGGCTCAGGAGGAACACGGCTACATGTATGTAGGAAGGTTGTTATCATCATCACCTCTGGTTGTCACGATGCAGAGGATGTTCACATCGAGGTAAATGCACTCTGCTGAACAGACAAAGTAATCCGGCAGCAATGCCAATGTTTTAAGGAAGTAAGTGAGCTGCCTTCGGCAGCGTAACTTTTTAAAGTGATGATCGAATTACCCTCTCTCTCAGCTTTGTGCGTGTGAGCAGGTGAGAATATCACAATACTATTGAAACAACAGCAAAACAACTTGCAAGAAGGCACCTTTAACAAAGCTGATAAAATGTTGTAATTGCATTTTCTCACAGTCTGTTTGTTTTTTTTTTGCATTGAAATAAACCAGAGCAAACAAAAAAACGGGAGACCGGGAAACGAGAGGTCAATGTTGATTTATTTGTCAAGTTACTTCTGCACTTAAGTAACTCCATTTCCGTAGTTTGTTAAACCCAAACAACAATATTTTCCTAATCCAAACTAATTTGTTTAAACCTATCCAAGGAGGAGACACTTTTTCGTAAGATATCATGCGAATGGTTGTGTGATGACACGTTCATTTCTTTTCATGTTTATTTGGCAGGGACTAAAACAGAGAATTGCGTAACAGTTATCAAATGCAGTGTATCACAGCATTGTTAGCCACTGCCAATTTTCCAAGGGCCTTTAAAGTAGCAAATATAAGAAAGAGCAGCAGAACTTGCAGACATGCTCATATATACAGTATGTGTGCATTCACATACACATACAGACATACACATAGCATACACACACCCCTCCCACCCCTACACATGAGTAAATGATTGATCCTTCAATTTGATTTCAAAATGTCGACAGTTTTGTTTGTCTTTTAGCTCACTAGGCAGCACATTCCATATTTTCGCTCCCTTTATAGAATTGGACGTCTGGCCAAAGGAGGTCTTCCGGGACAACACTTCCCTGCAGCAGCATTCCTAGTGGACAATCCAAGGGCCTGTAACGATCGCACCATGTCGCAGAGAGCCTGAGAGACCTGGCCATGTAAACGTTGCAATTTGGCACGTTTTCTTTACTTAAGACTACATGTAAAATAGCCCAGATAATAAGACCCATAACACCTCAGACGGGGCTATTTTGACGCGTGTTGAGTGTGCCTGGAAAGCGCAAAAAAATAGTGTTTTCCGCTGCTGAACGTGGAATATTGGTTAAGGGGAGAAACTTTTGGGAAGACATTCCTCTGGCAAGAGGAAGGCTATTTTTTACATGGTATGTAGTAGTGGTGCAACACATGTGAACACATCAAGATACCTTTATTTCAATCAGGAAAGACTTCATTAGAATTTAACAATAATTTAGTATGCATGCATAAAATTGAAATCCCCATCCTGAAATAGGATAACCAAAGGGTAGGGATGCTGAGGTCAGATAAGGCAGAATCCCCCCTGGAGTCCAGACACTGGTGGTGGTGGTGATGATGAAGGGAGTTGCTGCAATCCGCTGATGGATGAGGAGCGTGACTGTGATGCTGTCGCATCTGCTTCGAGCTGAAATGACAACTGACAGCAGCAGAGAGGAGAGCACTTTTAAAGTTTGATAGGAACGATGTTATTGGCTTAATTAAGGAAACTGTGCAGAATCTGGTTGGTTACTCTAAAGTGAACAGTCAGCTGATACAGTAATCACAGGGAGAGAGAGAGAGACAGAGATTATGAATGAAAAGGAGTGTAAATATAGTCTTCCTGGTTGAATTTGCGCTTAAGCTTTATAATTTACCTTATACTCATATTTACCAATACTCATTTTCACCAAACAGAGCCAGAACGCATCACAATGTAAATGAACGGAACCTTCATTCTTTGTCCATTAGCCAGTTTACCAACTCTCCTCCTGTCAATTTAAACACGTTTTTGTTGTTTACAGTGTAACATTATCAGAGATCGGCGAACAGAAAGCATACACCAGGAAGTTTTGGCTAGCTGGATGCAGTCATGCTAATGCCTTATTTTGCTTCCCATACTTGCTTTTTAAAACAAAGGGGACAGATCCAGCATGGACAGTTACGGGAGGGAGGGACTTGAAGCACCTGTCTGAGAAAGTAAGAAAACATGAGAACACCAGGGAACACATGGGGAACTCCATCAAGTTAGCCATATTAGGCAAAGTGAACATCGCTACCCAGCTGGACGACGGACACAGGATTGCAGTGAGGAAACACAACGAGGAGGTGGATAAAAACAGGCACATTCTATCCAAAATAATAGATTGTGTGAAGTTTTGTGGGGCTTTTGAGTTGGCCTTGCGTGGGCATGACGAGACTGACTCCTCGGACAACCCTGGCATTTTCAGGGGATTGGTGGATTTTGTTGCCTCTCTAGACGGTATGCTGGAGGAGTACCTTAAGACAGCTAGCGTTTTTAAAAGGCACGTCAAAGACAGTACAGAACGAGCTGTTGGACTGCATGCATGTCGGTTATAAAGGATTACATTCTGGAGGAAGTGAAGAGCGCTGATTTTATCGGCATTCAAGCAGACGAGACAACTGACATTTTCACCCACTGCCAGTTGGTGCTTGTGCTACGCTACATCGACGCCAACAGTAACGTCCAAGAGCGTTTTTTTGAGTGCATTACCATCCAGAACGCAACCGCTGACACCATCGCTGCAGCGCTTCTGGAGAGGCTAAGCACCATACTCCCAAACGGACAAAAGGCCAAACTTATCGTCCAAGCTTACGACGGGGCTCCTGTAATGAGGGGAGACACCGGCGGAGTGCAGCGTAAGATATTGGATGTCTACGAAAATGCTCACTATGTCCACTGCTACATGCATCAGCTGAACCTCATCATGCAGCAGGCAACATCACACATCCCCAGGATCCGCACATTCTTTTCTGACCTTGGTGGATTTTCTGCCTTCTTCTCCAGGTCACCCAAGCGAACCACCGTGCTTGACCAAGTGGTTGCGTATAGACTTCCTAGAGCCTCTACAACACGGTGGAACTTCCACAGTCGCGCTGTAAATACTGTGTACGAGCACAAGAATGACCTCCTAAAGTGTTTCCAGACCATCAGAGACTCTGAGAACTTTGATCCCCTAACTGTCAGAGAGGCAGGGGGCTTTGTGAGGATGCTTGAAGACGAGACTTTCTGTTTTTTCCTAACATTGTTCCACAAGATCATGCCAAATGTGGACATGCTATTCAACCAGCTGCAGAAGAGGAACATCGACTCCGTCTTCATTAAAGCACTTGTCCAAAGGTTCACAGACAGCATTCTAACGATCAGGTAAATAACTATATTTACTGCTGGCTGATAAAGCTTTTGTTGTTAGAAAGATGAGTTGCTCACTTCCAGCAGTCTGTAAAAACCTAAATGTGCCTAGTCATCAAAGTGAATGATTTTCATAGAGAACATCACAATGATATTTGTTTCAATATTTTAAAAGCAAAAAGAAGATTTGTGTAATAATGGAGGTAGATAAACACAATTTGTAATAACAGGCTTATTCAGGTGTCCACCAGGTCAATTTCTAGAAGAGGCCTAGTTGTTATTGAAGATGGCAAGTTAGCAACTTAGAGCCTCCATTTCCTCTCTGTGTGGGGACAGTGCATCTGACCAGCAGCACCAGCCCAAAAAGCAATGGAGGATGCTGGGACCAAGAGAACAACAGCGGTAAGTTGTGATGTAGTTATATCTATATATACACAGTGTACGTTATACACTCATACACAGACATATAGCACAGCCCGAGCGTACATACAAGAAGTAGTCAAATATTCAGTAACATAGTCGTCCGTCTCCTTGAAAATGGGAGGACAAGCTGGTAACTGACCTTCTGATACATTTTGATGATGTAATTATAATTTCCCATCCTCTAAAGTTCTTTGTAAGATTTTACACACATTGTATTTTTTTAATTTTCCATTGTAATTGTTCATGACATATTTCAAAAGAGGATGAATATTCTGTATGTCTTTTATCTGTTTACTTTTTAAATAACTTATTATTTGCGAGTATCTATAAAACTGATTATGTGGTATGTTATAATATTTAGAAATATTTTCAAAAGAATCCTCTTCAGTGAACATTTGCCAGAATCTAACCAATCCCCTGTAGACCTTGTTTGTTGGGGAAGCCAATAAGGAGTTAAAGATCAGGAGAAGTAAACATACTGTAATGTGCAATTAGGAATAATTGTGTTAAAACCTAAGTAGTCATATACTTGACTTGGCTTGTGTTCAATCAGAATCACTTGCATCAAAATAGCTTTATTGCAAATTGAAGCTGATGATGTATCAGGTATGTGATACCATCCCGATGCATGCCAAGGAGCGGTTCTCCTTTACCCAGCACCTCATCAGCGCAACACTGTTGCATGGAGAGTTGTTCCCACAACACAGTGTGAAGTTCCCTGATTCAGCGCTTGAAACCACAGTGGAGGCTTACCCCATGTTGAACAACGCCAAGCTCAAAACAGAACTGTCCCTCATCTACGAGAACAGTGAGTTCAAGGCTTGCAGTGGTGCAGTGGCTATGTACCAGTTTTTCATGGAGAACAACCTTCAGAGCACCTTCACAGAGACTGTCAGTCTTCTCAAGATCTTCATCACCACAGCCATGACCACAGCTGAATCCGAGAGGTGTTCCTCTACTTTGAAGAGGATCAAGACCTTCCTGAGAAACACTATGACAAAGGATCGCCTTAATGCTCTGGCTATGCTCTCCATGGAGAAGAAACTTGTCAGGGACATTCCTGACTTCAATAAGAAGGTCATTTAGAGGTTTGCCACTCAGAAGCATAGAAGAGCGAAATTCCTCTACAAATAATAAAACATGCAGGTTTCCTCACCACAGTGATTGGGTGTTTCCCCAACAAACAAGGTCCATAGGGGCATCTCAATAACACATGTTCTATTATATTATATTATATTTTATATACAGGTATATATATGTGTGTGTGTGTGTGTGTGTGTGTGTGTGTGTGTTTTATATTATACTGAATATTATTATATGACATATTGTTATATTATACTGAATTGCCTGTGAGGGTGACACAAATAAGATAACCTGAAGTGTTTGTCAAAGTGTTATTTACTGCTTTTGTCGTGTTGGAATTAATGTTAAATATTTAATTGCAAAGTAGTAATGCGTTTTTGATATTTTAATTGTTTTGCATTAAATCATAGTGGGATGTTTGCTGAAATTGATTGGATGTGGCACAGCCCTACCAAGAAAATGTTCCACCAGCCGCCACTGCTGACACTTGGTGAAAATGTTACCAAAGCTAACCTGATCACACACACAGGGGAGGTGGAGAATACAGGGGAACTCCCAATAACACGGGACAGAAAACAATTTGAAGTTCCGCACCAGCCGCAGCAGAGCAGAGAGGAGGAGGTGGGAGGGCAACATGAAGTGTGAAATCTCTCTCGTTAACAGTAAATATCATCTCCACATCCATCCGACACTCATCCTGCATCATCTTCCTCAGATGGAAGACAGTTACTAAATAGCTGGTATGCTGGTATGAAAGAAGAGAGAAAGAAATACAGTATACTTATTTTATACAGCTACTTTTATACATATATGTGTTGAGGTACATTGAGAGCTGTGGACAACCTAAAACCACTTCCTTCATGTGTCAACAATGAAGTTGATTGTGGTTACTCTAAACCCGTCTGTGATAATACAGGCTGGTTTTGAAGAGTTTCCAGTAGCTAGGAGACACTGGCAGCACTCAAGGCTTGTTTCTGTCCTCTATGTGGACATGGGCTTTACAAACTGACCAAGTTGTGATCGGCCCAGTTCTTGGCCAATACAACCCCTCGTATTTCAAACAAGTACAGTAACATGTACAGACATGGTACTAATATGTTATCAATTAGTAAAGTTACATCCTTTAAAAAACATCAAGTTTCTCCTCAAAAGTTGTTTAGTTGGTCAAAAACAATATGAAGCACAGAGAGTAATACAACTGTGATACAGAGGTGTGTAGATGTCTCTGGAGAAAAGACATTTGTGCAACTATTGCCCAAAGACAGACAGGATGTGGACCAGAAAACAAACTACAGAAAATATATATTTGCATTATATTTCAAATTCACGCTTGTGTCACTTATTCTGAAAATCTGGCTTCCTGTCTCAAAAAGTAGATCACAACAATGGAGGAAACCTGTAAAAGCGTTGTAACAGTGTCCAACCTGATGCCTTCAAAGCTCCATGCAAAAATGCATTTCTATATTATTGGACATTATATAAGACAGTGTTTTGTAACATAATAATAAGCCTGAGTGGAGAATTAATTTGTTGTTAACCACTGGGCAGGTGACGTGACTCCCAAACGTGACAGGAGACCGTGAGTCTAAAGCTAGCTTTATTGTTTGAGCTCATGGATATTCCTCATAATGTTGTATTTAATAGCTGTTTGTGCAGTGGAAGACTGTTGAGGACCTGATGGAGATTCTGAGATAAGACCTGTTCTCAGCAGGGACCTGAACGTTCTGTCGTTACCATGTTTACCAAAATGTGCATGTGAGTCTGTCCAGAAACAAAAGTTCTACCATTCAGAAAAGCAGCAATATCTACTTTCACTCGACGAAATCAATCAAAAGAAACCTTCAAACCAAAATTTGTTGCATCAGGAACTCTACTTGTCAAAGTTTTGAGAACCTTTTGCTGGAAAGAAGTGAGATTTATACATTTTCTAAACCTGTTTTCAATGCATTTTACTATTGAGACTCTCTGAATCCCCAAAATACACCAATATTTATGCTAATATTGGTAATATTTTCAATTATTAGTGTAAATTCATCCACTAGGACTGACATTTGGCTGTTCAAGTTTAAACAAGTTTTTGTCTAACTTAAACTAAAGCTTTTTTCTTGGTTGGTAGCTTTATAGACCCGACCGTATAGCATTAAGCTAGCATACACTGATAAATGCTAATACAAATATTGTTTCTATATATTTATACAACTTCTAGGTGATACAGATCATAAGTGATGCACGCATGACAATATATTTAATCGTTGCCCATCACTATAATGAGTATTAAATTGTATTAGATGTTATATTAAGTTGTATTGTATTTAAGGAGCATGCTCTGGGGAGAAGGTTCTCCTTGTCACTGCACAGAGACTCAGGCAGGGTGTCTGCACACAGAAAGTGGTCTGGGGGGTATAGCGTGAACCTCCAACGTGTTTCGACCCCCCAGGGAAGCTCCTTTGTGCAGAGAATTAATAGGATGTCCACAGCATATCAAGGGGGTTCACATATCTGTCGACGCCCACCCTTAGTCCGACAAGAGTCCTCAGTGACAAGGAGAGAAGAGGAGAGAGGAGAGGAAGATAGGAGGAGAGGAGAGGAGAGAGGTTGTCTGTATTGTCTTGTATGTATTTGTTTTTTTGGAGAGGAGATAAAATGGAGAGGAAAGGAGATAAGATGGAGAGGAGGTGGAGAGTAGTTGAGATGGAGATGAGATGAGATGGAGAGGAGGTGGTGGAGGGCAAGTGTGAACCCTTCTAAGGAAAAGGTGAGTATCATTTTATTTTTATCATCAAAATTGATGTTGTGATAAATAAATAATTTGTTCATCGGATTTTTAAAGTATGACTATAACTTGTGTTCCATTTATCTTTTAGGGAGAGGAGATGAGAGGAGAGGAGATGAGAGGAGAGGAAGAGAGAGGAGGGGAGGTGGAGGGTAAGTGTAAACCCTCTCATTTAAAAAGAGGACGGTAAATGCGGCTGAAGGCCGTCACATTGTCCATCATTTGATCATAATGTATTCCACCCTCAGTCGGTCAAATGGCCCATTTAGCAGTACCGGACAAAAAGTTCACCAAAGTGTGAACCGTTTTCCTCTTAGCAGAGTATTTCGGACCAAAGACGAACAAACCAAAGAACGCATCACCCATCCTGAAACTTGTCCAGGTGCGGGGTTTTAAAAGTGACTGCCACTCTCGAATAGAGGTGGTGATGAACAGAGAGGGGAAACAGTACTCAAAGCCGTCATGCCACTGGTCACACGTTTGGTTTGCGGCAAACTCTCTCTGGGTTATCGACAGAGCTGTTGAAAGATGTTAGTCCAGTAAGGTCCAAGTTCTCTGATTACAGGAGGAACCGCTGCTTGTCGTAGCCCAACCGCCCAGCTCTCCTCAGCAGCAGTCGAGCTGTGTCCAACCAGCTTGGGCCACAGTCGTAGAGCAGTCTTTGAGCTGTCCGGAGTCTAAAAGAGGCAATTTTGGACTGGATGTCAATCAGTCCGTGCCCTCCTTCATCAACAGGCAGGTACAGAGCTGCTGCCCGATCCCAGTGCCTGCCAGACCAGAATAAGTCTACGATGGCTCTCTGGATGTCCTCTATTAGGCCTCTCGGTGGCGTCAGAGCAATAAGTTTGTGCCAAAGAGTCGAGGCAACTAAATTATTGGCAACCAGAACTCTATCCCTATACGACAACTGGGGTAGCAACCATTTCCATTTAGACAACTGAGCGCACACTTTCTCCTTCACTTCCTCCCAGTTCTTTGCTTGAAAGTCCTCGTTGCCCAAAAAAACTCCCAGGACTTTCATTCCATCTTTCTCCACTCAAGTCCACCAGGCAGACCGGCCTTTTCATACGATGACAAGGTATCCTGCAGACATTGAACGTCCTTCTGACTAGAGACAAAAACACATACATCATCTGCATAAGCAGATACAGTAGGAGGACGATCAAGACTAGAGGACCCTGGCAGAGAGAGACCGCTGAGTCGACCTCTCAACCTGCACAGCAAGTACTCAATAGCTAAGCTATATAGCTGACCTGAAATAGGACAACCCTGTCTTATCCCTAGCTGTACAGGGATTGGACAACTCAGCCCTGTCCCCGTCTTCACTAAACATTGAGCACCACTGTACAATAAACCAACCCAAGCCAGAAAACCATCACCAAAACCAAAAGCCCTTAGTGCAGAAAACACATAAGAGTGATCCACCCTTCAAAGGCTTTCTCCTGATTCAATGACACAATACCAAAGTTTACATTTTTTCTGCACAAATTTTAAAGTTGAATAAAATGGAATTACTCGAGTAAAGTACCTTGAATTTGTACATAAGTACAGTACTTAAGCAAATAGACTTAGTTACATTCCACTGATAATAATGTTTACTCTTACCACTCACGGCTTATCAAAACCATACAATTTACTTTTTATAAAGAGGTGGAATAATATAGAGCAGGATCCACTTTATTTACCCAGTTTATTGGTCCCTGTTTCTCATGTGGCCCCTTGGGAAAAATAATTGCCCATCCCTGATATAGAACATGGGGTAGTGGTGCGCTTCAGCCTCTTGTGGTCAAAATGGGTATTACAACAACAAACACTTACTTATAATCCTGACAAAAATAAATACATTTTAGTAAATTGACCAGCCAGCGTTTCTCAGATTGCAGTGAGACGAGGAGAAAAGTTGATGTTGTGATCTTCGCAATAAAACATCTTTGATGTGACGTGTCGAGTCGTGGCCAATCAGCGTTAAGATGTCTACACCGTCTTCATTTCCCTCCGTTAAAGTTTTAGTTACGTTATGTACCGTTACAGTTCAGATTTGCTGGGTTAAGGATAACGTCCACTACATGCGGAACTTTATCAACTGTTCGTCATTATCGCGATTTAGGAGGAAAGAAATGTAACGTGATGAAACATGCAACCCCCCGTGTTTCGGTTCAGTTCACGCGGTCACTCATTAACTTTAAACCGGAACACTGGCGGATCTGGTTGCAGGTTGTTGTTTTTAACTCAAAGTAGAATGAGGCGATTTCGTGATCATAATAACTTTTATGACCATGAAAAAAGAGGCCCAGATACTGATAAGATGATGGAAGAGGACGCTGTTTGTGTAGCGCAGCTTGACGCAGGGCTGAGATGTGAGTGGAGCTGGGCCTGGATAAAGGTGTTCACTGTAATGACCACAGCCTGTGTACTTCCAGTCCCAACAGTCCCAAGTTGCTTCCAAGGGCCCTGAAGTAATGAGAGAGAGGGTTAAGGTTGCTAATGCAGAGGTGTGTATGAATTTGGAAGCTTGCAGTTAAATCACAGCTATTATTTTACTCTTGATAAACTACTTTAGCCAGAGTAGATTATCATTTTAATTTAAATAACTGAACTGGATTGAATGCATATTAATTGCAAATAGAGAATAGGCTACAATTCTAACAGCTTTACAGTAACAGCAGAAGTCCATTAATATTAAGCCATACAGTAACAGCATTTATTTGTGTCTATTTATGTGTGTTTGTAGGTTAAGGAGCTCAGCCCGACAGAGAGAGCAGAGCAGATGAAAATCGAAAGAATAAAAAAGCACCAGTAACGTAAGCGCTGATCAATACTACGATATTTCATTATTTAGCACCGGGGCACGTTTAATACCAGGTTTCGGAACACATCCCTACCTTCAGATAACACAAAAGGCTCTCACTAGAGCCAGTGTCCGTTCTGAGCTGCTGTAGGAACATGGCGGTACCGCTCCCTACGTAGATATAATTGGCTTCTTCTAAGCTAAGGAAAACGTAAAGAATCTTAAGTTTCAGGTGATTAAAACATTGTTATGAATATTATATTCAATCTGCCAATAAACCCTAAATGTTACACTCTGTTCCTTTAAGTCATTAATGCGATCAACACAGCACAAAATAGTTCTAATAACTGGTACTGGGGACTATGCTTTCTGAGACTCAGGATTCAAACTTTAGGTAATGTTTTCTTTCTCATTCCTTAGAAAATGATGAAACATGCTCCTGGGGAAGTTATGATCTGGACCACATTTAGTGTGTTTTCACCAGTGCGTTTTCACAATGGTACAGCAGAAAACAAACAGGAATAACAGAGGATGGCGTGGCCTTCCCCCAGGGCACCGCTCTGTACAACACGCACATAAACAAACTGGAAGTTAGTATGCTCTATTTGTCTCCAAGCTTAAAACTAAAGCTGTGTTTTGTAAAGAAATTGACACCCACTGATGTGCAGTTTTGTCAACTGCATACCTGGAAGACATGACTGCTCGGTGTTTGTTTTCGGTCCATGGAGATATCACGCACGTCGGTGCAGCTGACTCTGAAGGAATTGGTAACTTGAGGACAAAGGAATCCTTCAAATCTGAAAAGATGAATTAATTTGTGAGTGAGCCTTCTGAGATTTGTGCTTTAAATTAAAGGGTAAATGGGAACTAATGTAATCAACCTTTGATTTAATCTACAGTCTAAATATCAACATAATAATGGGATGGTTCCAATTTTTTAAAGTGGGGTTCTATGAGTTATTTTCCCAGTCAGCACAAGAGCAAAGCAAGGTACTGCTGTAAACAGGGGCAGCAGCAACACGTATTTTAGACACCTAAGAAAAATCAATATCACTTTCAGTGTACGCTATATTTAGAATATTTTCATTGCTTTCGCTTACGTCAGACAGACATTTCCGACCGGGGAACTGCAGCTGTTATCTGTGCTCTCTTCAAAGTCACAACACTCTATTGACAGAAAAACAGACATTTCTTGGTGAATTTAGTGTTTTAAAGGATTACTTCGGATTTACCACACAATATATTAAACAAACTAACCACACGAGGCAGTGGTAAACCAGCAACTCCCGTGCTCTGTGAGGTAAACTTACTGATTTTGTCAAAGGCTTTTTTTTGTGGCTTTGAAGCTAGCATAGATAACAGCAGTTATCCAATCAAAAAAGGCTGTGTGATGGCAAAGTAAAGAGTAAATTGCTTTGCTCCCATTCAGGTACTTCCACCAAACGTGGGGCGTGACGACCACCAACTACTGTAGGTAAATATTTATTTTTTATTTATTTGTTTATTTTGCAAGGACAATGCACACCAATCAACAGTGAAACTGTAAGTGAGCCAGAGTTAGCCAGAGAGGCTAGTTTTCAACTGCTGTCCCCGGCCAGATGTTTGAAGGCTGCCTAAAATACACTAACTATGGATACATACTTCATCCAACCCCGCTTCAAAACACCCAAACGATCTCTAGAAGTTACAGTATAGTAGAATGAAATCATGTCACAATATCAAATGTGCCCCGTTAAAAACATCACTACATATCCAGTGGTATCTCACTGCAGGTGGTTAGAAAATGTAAGCATCAAACAAGGTTTACAGCTGCTGTGACCTCAGCTTGTTGAACTTTCGCTCTGATCAGCAGTGTGTCACACATTGCACGGCAGCCCAGTCTTGGCTGATGTCAGGCAATCCCACAGCAGATATGGACTGTATTAGTTACAGATAACATGCTTCATTTCTCAGTTTGGCACTGTGTACCAGTGCCTGTTGAAAGGACTGGCAAGCCTTGATGGCAGGAGCTGCCAAAATGACTCTCCATGACACCTTGCCGTGTGAGACGGACGACTGTTGCCAAACCCAGAGATAGGGTCCTCAAGAAGATGAGGGGAGGCCACAACAGAGACATCAGCAGATATAGACGTTAAGCAGGATTCCAGATGTTTCCTGGATACAGAACACGCTTTAGTGAGAATTTGATTCAGACAAACACTTCTAATGGCAACCTAAACTACAGCCATGCCATGAATTATGACTCCTCTCCATAGAAAGAATAGGAGGAAGTCGGAGGATGTTATAGAGCAATAAAGTCCAAAGAAGGACGACGTCGGTTGGATGTCTGAGTCAACAAAACAAGGGACTTTGTCACAGGGGACCGCTTTTCATCCATGAATGTCTCCAAAACATAATCGAGTGGTTATTGTAAACATATTTTTTCATGACATTTTCGTAATTTTAACAAGGTACTTATTCAAACCCTGCTCTCTTCCTCAACCAACGTTTCCTCATTCAGCGGTTCGTGTGATATCTTATAAAAAGTTACTTTGCTATTTTTCGTGCGTTTTCCTACGAATGTCCAGTAACAAGGGTGATCAATGCGCGAGCCTCGTCGGTGTTTAGGCAACGGTATTTACTTGTTAAGGATTATGAAAAAAATGTGGTTTGGGTTCAAATAACTGCAGAAATGGGGTTACTTAAGTACGAAAGTTATGTGAAAAATAAGTCTGGTTTCACACAGGACACGCACAAGAGCCTCCTGGGTCAAAGTCCTGGCGATGCTCAGAGAAATTAATTTGTTGTCGATTGTGTATGAAAAAAGTATTTTTTGGCCAGTGTAAGTCCCTTTGCCAATAATGCCCGACCCCCCTTTTCAGAATATTCTTTAGTAAATAACAATTTTATCATATTTCATCAATGGGTAAAACTGTTCAATCTATTATTCATTACAAATCGGCAAATACTCGTTCAACCCAACTCATTTTTTAGTATGCTAAAATCTCTTCCGTCTCTCCATATCTGAGTTACTAAAACTAATTCTAAAGTCAATCTACAGTTGACCATAGCACATGCATTTTAAAAACTATTGTTCTCAAAGAATACAGTGAACTAGTTCCCACTTCAACCCTCTTAAAATGCCTGATTTAGATTGGAAAAGTAAGGAGAAGTTCTTTAAGAACATCATTCATAATAATTCTGAGAATCTTCTTAGAATTCCATCACAAGGAGCAACTATTTGAACGAGGAAGCTTTATGAATATGAGCCCCAATCTTGTTTGGATTTCATGTTTGATTTTGTTGGAAATCAATGAGCCCTGAGCGTTTGAGTGTCTATCCAGCTAGAGTGTGTTCTTCAGTTCTGTCTATACAGAACACACACCATAGTACACACACATTAACAGCCTGCGGGGAGTTTACAGGTGGCATGAGGAGTAAGAAGTGGCTTCTCCCCACTGACAAGCTCTTGCAGCAGAGCAAACAACCACCGGAAGAAGCCATAACAGCAGTGATTTTATATCAGGGACAGTAGATAATGAGGATGCAGATATTATAGCGGAGTCCAGTCCACTTTTTCCCTCTGTGCTGTCATAGCAGTCTCAACTGTCAAGAGAGTGTCTCACTTCCCGCCTCCGCATCTATGCATGGCCAGCAGCAGACTAATGAACAGGACAACGCAGGACAGGAGCCCGGAAATTCTCAAAGGCTTGACAAGTTATGGCAACTTTGCAACTGCACCATAAATGTCCTAGAATCCTACGTGGCACCATTGTTGGGGTCCAGTGGAGAAGTGGTTGTGCTCAAATAAAGATTAAATATATCAACATAGCCCATATTGTTTTCACCCTGGACCCTGTTTTTCGCATATTTGTGTGTCTAAAGGACTAATGAGGACAACAATTCTTTGAAAATTTAGTCCAACACTGCAGACGGCAGCCACAATACTGGCTGCAATGTTATCACTCCTCAACGTCAATGTACGTCGATGGAAACATGAGTTAAAGAGAGGACCGCCAATGTTGTCAGAGTTGCAGTGTACAGAAATTGTGGCTTAGTGTTATCTAAAAGGAATTTCAATATCATGGCTGAAAGTTGATTTGGACAATTTGGATTTCAGGACGAGACTTCTCCGAGTGAACAGACAGGAGATTAAGCAAAAAGTATAATGTTCTCAGACACTAAATATGACGATCTGAGCATGTCAGTGGCAAAATCAAGCAATTTTTGGGGATGTTAATGATGGTGCCAGCTTGCCCCAAGTGATTACGTTGCAGCACATGCCGTCTGCAGCTTACTCCCTCAATGCTGGACCAATTTCAAAAATTGTTGTCCCCATTAGTCAGACACAAATACATGGATACTGGGTTGAAACATACCAAAGTTAACCTTTAATGCATTGACCTGCAGCTTTGCAGGCCAGTATCGTAGTTAATTACGCCCATTTTAGACTATTCCACTTCTCACAAATTGAATCCAGTGCCAATGCAGGAAGTAGTGTGCCCCTTACATAGCGTGGAGGAAACTAAGGGTGTTCTTGTTCTGTCACAGACCTGAAATGAATGTCCGTAACAACTATTTTTTCCCCAACCTTAACAGTGCTCTAGTTTCCTAATATCTTAACTAAAGCTGATTAGCTATGGCCACAATCTTAACTAAACCATAACCACACCATAGTTGATGGCAGATTATAGAAAACATGAATTTGAAAAAAACAAACATTGTAAATTAATTGGAATGGTCCAAGAAAGTTGTTTGAATCCCAAGTTCTATTTTTGGGGATTGTTTATCTGTAGGCCAATTAAGTCATGGTTGTTGATGTTGCAACTACCAGCCAGCATTTAAGCGAACACATTCTCACTCCCAACTCGTCAAAAACCGACGCTTGGTCAGTGGCCCCAACTTTTAGCCAATGGTATCAATGGAACTAGGTATCCTTCTAGTGTCAGTTTTGGAGGTGTCAGTGACGTCGTGTCAGTTTTCACTCTTACATGCATAGTGTCTTTACAAAATAAACTTCTGTCTTCACAATTAGTTAGGTTTAGACGAGGGCTGGGACCGAATTATGACTGTCCTACAGGGTATCAAAAAACTTGGCAAACTGGTGGCAAATTTCTGTGCTTTACAGTAATTACGGTAGTGAACGATACGCTAACATGCCAACAAGTTTGAATTTAAAGACATCTGAAAGGAGCTCAGAGTTGTCTTCCTTTTAAATAGAGTCAGTTGAAGCTGTTTGTGCACCTGACGGTATTCTAAACATGCCTAACTGGCAGGAGAAACAAGGTGAACACAGACCCTGGCGAGATTACATTTCCATCTGGCCTGGGACTACTTTAGGTTCCCTCAGGAGGAGCATTTCGGACGGGAGAAGGACATCTGGATGTCGCAGTGTCCTCAACCCCTTCGGCTGGGAGAAAAATGATTGGCAACAGATCAGTTTGTACTTCTGGAAACACAGCCATTTTTGCCTGGAGAGTTGGTCAGGGAGTGTGTTACTTCACTTTGAATAAGTAATCTATATCTTTTCCATATGCACTGTTGCACTCAGTAGGTTCAGGGATTGTGCCAATGACCAGCCAGAGGCCTTGGCACCACTGACCTGAAAAGCATGTCCTTTCACTCTGCTGCAACACTAGAATCGGAGTGATGAAAACATAAGATGAAAAGGCCATTTTATTAAAAATCATAGACTGGTGAATAGGTGTTTTTCCTCATAACTGATAACTGAAACACGGGCTCATTGCTGAGTCTTTGTTTGCTTCCAAAGGCAACTTTATTGCACTGACTTATTGTGTGCATGTTTGTGTATGGCATTCTATTTTAGAATGCTTTTAAGGCACTGCCTCAGTGTTGTCAGGGATCTGCAAGCATGCCATTTTTGCTGTGCTAATCCTGCCTCGTTCGCAGTAAATCAATAAATCTACTCCTATTGTATGAACAAGTGAGCAGATAAATGCACACCTCAAATGTGGCTGGCTGGTCTGTTTATCAGTGTAGAGAAAAGAAAGCAGCCCTATTGGACTCTATTCAGTGGCCAGTAATGAAGCTGTTTCAAGAATACACCAAAATGATTAGCTTGAGTGTCCATTCCTTCCAGTCTCAATGAATCATTGTGCATTAAGAGCATTTGCTCCTATATATTGACCACAATGTATACAGTATTTACTAGGAAATGGTTACATTTTCGGGGGAAATATATTCTCTTTTAGGTTGAAAAGTTGTAGTTAAAACGCTTGATACTAGTTATCCTGATATTGTTGTGGTTTCCAATATTTTGAAATATGATTGTATGAAAGCCTTAGCTGGAGATGAAGCTCTCATAGGATGTAAAGTCGTATCTGAAGTTCTTGCACCAATAGGAGTTGAAGTGGCAAATGAAACTGATTCAATGATAAAAGTGGAGGAAGAGACAGTGCAGTTGAAAAGCTCAAGGCTAAATTATTTTTTTAGAGAAAGTTGTAATACTTTTTTGGTTGACCTCTCGGAGTCAGTGGATCATATGTAAGTAAAGGAAGTGAAGTCCACTTCCTACACTCCAAGCCCAGTTAGTCAGATATTAAAAATAAAGTCTTTGACACGTCTCACCTCTAGATCTCCTTCTGTAAATGTGTGCTCTTTTTTTCCCATTGTGAGGTGCCAGCCTCTTGAAGTTTAATTAATCAACTGATAACAGTGACATTCTGTTTGAAGTGTATGTGTGAGTGAGAGGGGTTGGGCTGAATGTGAAGGAGACTATGACAGGGGGTGAATGAGAACGATGGGTGTATTGGATGGGTGCAAAGTGTCTGCAGGTCTTTAAGTAGGTAATGGAGAAATATGAGTAAGCGTTCGATACAATTGAGCCATCCCTCCTTTACAAGTACACTTACAATCACACGTACCCTGCCAGACCTGACTTCCAGCTTTGTCGGAACCTAATTGCCACCTGGATTTAAGAGAATGCCACTTTGTTGTGGACCCACAAAGAAAGCTGGAAGCATCTAAATCAGCGGTAGACAAGCTGGAGGTCAAGCCCCTCCACAGGGTCACCAGATAAGCCAGAGGGGTCGCGAGATGAGTAATGGAAGGGGGAAAGAACGATCATATTTCTGGTACACTAAATTATCTGGTATCAGCTTTTGCTTTATTTTCTGCTAAAGTAATCAATCACCTCAAGCCTTCGGCTCTCTTGATAATTAATCAAATGAAACATCCTTAAGGTGGTGGGGGAATCATTGCTCACCTCTCGTGGGTGTATTAAAGCCCGCCATGCGAGGTCGCGGGTGGAGATTGCTTCGTTTTAAAAAGGAGCCAAAAGAGGTTGACAGCCACTCTTAAATAACATGCACAAAGAACAGAAACTCATTCTGCAGCAGGAAGCCATTGCTTCATTGTTCCATGAGAACCGTGTAACCTCACTTTTTTTATTTCCATTTCCTTTTTATTTCCACTCTATAGAGCAGGATAAGTCATAGCTTCACAGAGTTTATGCTTTTTAAACCCGGTGGATAATTGTAAAAACAATATTTTTACTGAACAAATAGGCCTCTTTTTTTCCCCCCATCTCCTCGTGTCCTCCATAAATCCTGCTGTCTGTCACTATACACAGTACAAATATAATAACCAATGATAGCCCAAAAATGTGGTGAAAATAGTTACAGTGAGAAAATATAGTAAAGAAATCAAAACACTAAAAAAATATACCATAATGCATGGCTATAAATAGATTCATAAATAACTTAATCCATTCACATACAGCCAGGAATAGTCAATGCAAACTTTGAGTTCTCAAAATTCATATCATGAGATATTTAAGCCAGAGGGGTGTCTATACGTCTTGGTATGCAATTTCCAGTTTAATAAATGTAGTCTTCTTGCCAAAAAGCTGCAAATGCTATAATATTCTTTTTAATTTAAAGTTCCGTGGTTGTGGTAAAATAGCTGTCGACACGTTTGACCCCAAAAATCTAATTAGCTTAGAGAAAGGAAAGTCCAGGACATGTGAGTCAAATCAGAGTAGAATCTTTTGAAAGTTAAATGATTACATTTTAAATGTTCTTTTAAACATTAATCTCAGATGGGATCATTGGGATTTCTAGGGAGGCGTTTTCTAATTCATAACATGTTGGGAGGCAGATTTACTCTTAATTTGAAGAGTCAGTAATCGGTCCATTCTACCTCGTGTTCATAACAAATCCACTTGAACTGTTCTGCAAATAG